>NC_089500.1:23004463-23291963 GCF_036850765.1 Saccopteryx bilineata | reverse complement strand
CCCCTTTGCCTCTGCCAAGAGGCGGAGCTGAGTTTATTCATTTAATAATGGTTTCTCATTTTCCCAGGCTCTGTGGAGCATATCCATTGGCAATGTTGGTCTATTCCATGGCCCTTCCTAAATCTGAATATACACAATGCCATTCTTCCAGTTTGGGAGCTGTGACTATTTTATAGTTTATGGCCCAAGCCAGTCCTCCTTATCCCTAAGTTCTACATAACAGCTGCTTCAAGCACCTCTCAGGTGGCTACCAAGTTCTATGAGGCAAACCTTTTCACTTCATATCATTCCTCTCTCTGCCTTCAAAGATTGCTGGCATTTGTACATCAGCAGAATCCGAGAGAGCAGCAATCTTCCTCTCTCACCTAACAGGTATAACCTCTAGGGCCCCGGAAGTCACACTATTGGTGACCTTTGCTCAAAGCAACTCAGTGACTCCAAGTCCTGCTTTGCCTGCTACATCACCTTCATTTAAGTCTCCTCATGTCCATGGTTTACTTACTTATAGGGTGACCCCACTCATGGTGGCCCCAGCAAGTCAAGGGTTCTCTTTCAGATCTCCTTGGGTAAGTGCTTCTTTTAGCACTCAAATTTTCTGCTCCGAGCAAATCCAATGGAAATTTGATTGTTTGGTTATTGATAACACAAAGCAGTGCAAAAACACACAATCATCCCTGCTATAGGGTGGGGAGAATTCAGAAGGGGAGAGAAAGAAGAAATTTATAAATGACTCAAATGTCCCTGCCCTAATTATGGAACTAGCTTCTTAGTGATCTGTTTGTCTGTCTATCCCATGCAGACTGTGTTCTGAAAACTGGAAGTGTCATTCTCTGTAACCAAGGAGGCTCCTTTTTTTGGAGATTGCTCTCTACACAGGCAAAGCAAAATTCTGCCATGATCATTCCAATCTTAGCTGAGATGGTAAAACTAGGCGGATACCAGAGCAGAGAATAACTGACCATGTGCTATCTCTATCAGACTTAGGACATGCTGAGCTGGGGAAGAAATCTCAGGCCCCAAAACATTAAGACTCCCCAGAATATCTCCTAAGACTCCTCCCTTCCTGCCAACCACCAGGAGTGAGAGCCTCATCTCTTACCACCCTCACCTATATTGCCTTTCACTCTGCTGGTTTTAACTTCAAGGTCACTTCCTCCTGGAGGTCTCCGCAGCCCTGCAGATTAGGTGTCCCTGCCATATTCAGATGGCACCTTGATCTCCCTTATCACTTAAGGCTAATCATACTTTATCCTGATTACATTGTCCTGCTAGCTTATCTGGACAAGCTTTACATTCAGTGAGAGAAGGATGATCATGTCCACGTTGTTCACCACTCTCAGAGAGCATTCATTGCATAAGAGAGTATACCCTAAAATTCTGACCAGCCATTCTACATTCCCAACACTGTCCCAGCTTAATAAAAGAAACAAACTGATGGCTTTCTTTGATAAGTGTAATTACCAAAAAGTGAAAGACCAAAGTTAGCAGGGTTTGACCAGTGGAAATGAGAAGTTAGCATTGACAAATTTTTTCCCAAAGTTTGAATTTTAAAAAAAGTATCTATATAAGGAAGTGGTACAACCCAGCGTTCATTGTGACACAAGTAATTACAAGTGTATTAATAAACTTCGGACTTCTCCCAGAAAGCTGGGAAGGCATTTTCCTGCTCTGGAGAGTACACACTACATAGGGAACTTGGATGTATAGGGAACTTGGATTACAGCAGCTGGTTGAGCACAGGCTGCTCTCTTGCCTAACAGAATTCAGAACATGGTATTCTAGCTATGAGAATTTACTCTTTGCAACTTGTTGGAAGGGGAAGTTTCAGAAGCCTTGCAAAATTAACAAAACTCTCTCTTACATGGGCTTCCCAGAGCATTTGAAGATGTAAGGAAATGACCCTCTTCTCTTAGTGGAAATCATGTGTGCAGAGACCTTGGTTGTCTAACGCATTTTGCTTCTCAAGATTTATAATTCCTCTAGAGAGGTGGGAAGGGCTGGCAATGTCAGCCAAAAATAGTTGGAGCATCCAATAAGTAGGTGTAATATACATATCACATCTGCTCTGAAAAATACTCTGGGCCAGATGGACCCCCTCTGACCTGATATGTGAAGCTTGAATTTTGCGAAAGCGTTTGATATGGTGTCCCTTACATGTTCGCTCCAGCTTTCCTTCCTAGAGAGAGGAAGAGCTATAAGAGTTTCTCATGAAATGACAACAGGGTTAAGGCAGCCAGGCTCATAAGATGCTGCTGCCCACTCCAAATGCCAAGTGGCCACCAAGGACGTGGAATAGACTGACTTAAAACCACAGGCAAAGTTGTTGAGATTGCGATTTGGGTAGCATCAATCTTCTACCAACTGGCTGTCTATGGAATACAGACACTGCAGACAATGACCTTGGCAGGGTCTAGATGAAAAAAGGTTTCCAGAAAGTCCATGCAGAGCTGCTTGTGGAAACCTGAATGAAAATGTCTGCACGCCAGATAGGGAAGAGCTTGTACCCATGGGAAGCTGGGTTCCAGCCCTGGAGACCAGACATAAAAAGAAAATTCTAGAAGGCCCCTACTTAGCTGCTGGACTAACCTTAACATACAAGTCTTTTAGGAGCAAAATAGAACAGAGTCAGAATAAGGGCTGGTCTAGTCTATGTAACACCTAGTATTTCCCAAATGTTTGCCAGTGTTATTACGGTGCTCTGTCCCAGCTCCTTCCATGTAGCTGGCCAGAGTAAATCCCATCAGTGAAAAAGAGCTTATGCACATCTGCTTTCAAGACAAAAGGAAGCTGGATTCCCCAGGGCCTCAGTTTCTCTATTTGTAAAAGAGGGAAGTTGGACTACATTACGGTCTCCAAGGAGACTATGAGTCCCCTCAATTCCTACCCACCCCTTACTGTCCAGTCCAGGAGGAGGGGCGTGGTCTGGGAGTCCACCAGCTTGGATATGCCAGACTGTCCTGAAGAAAGGGTCCCCTCTGCAGGCAGAGTTTAAGTATGTGGAAGCAGATATGAAAAGAAAAGAAAAGCAGGTTGGGTCCATGAATCTGGCAAAAATCTTAAAAGAACTGGCCTCGGAAATAAGTGGGCACAGAACCATGAGTCTCCACGTGTTCCAGTAAACAATCTCCTAGGTTAAAAGAAAAGCATAGTTGCATGAGGGTGGGAGCCGAGCCAAGATCTTTAATGAACAAACAGGCCTGGAATATTCTGCCATACGTAAGGCAAGATCTTAACACGTATGTAGACCAAACCTTTTTCCGTTGTAGCTTTTGCTTTTCCCTGAATTCTTCTATCTTCCTGGCCTCTTCTCTCAGCGTCTGTGCAAGCTGAATGTGACATTGTGCCACACTGTCTACTTCTGCAAAAAGAATTTTAAAAACATAAATAAACAAGAGCTACATATGTCTGAATTCAAACATAGAAAACTTAAAATTATAGACAAAATACTGGAGCAAGGGATTAAATTAATCAACTGCACTTGGTCACCAACATTTATTGAGCCTGCCCATGTGCCCAGCATTGCCCTGGCCACCAAGACCAAAGCTAATAAAACTTCAGCTTAGCCCCCTACCACTAACTGTTCCTACTCAGCTGTATGTGCAGGGTCAGGGAGAAGCTCGTGGGGCTTACATGGAAAGAGACATTACTAAACCCACCACAATGTCAAATTTGATCTTTATTTCTCAGTAGATGACCTTTAAGGTTCTCTAACATCTCATGTGCCTGAGCATTTTAAAGAAAGTCATACATCCAAATTTTGGCTAGTGAGAGCTATCTCTGGATAGAAAGATTATTGTTGATTTCCCCCTAATTTCTACAACCATTGCAATGAGCATGGCTTACCTCTATAATCGAGAAACTAATATTTTGATCTTATTTGTTCCACAAAAACAAATTGAAGCATGCATTTAAGCTAGAAATCCTAATAAATCTGATCTAAAAAAATTTTTTTAAACTTCTGTGTCAAGATAACGTGAACATTTGAACAAGGTTAGAAGATATATGACAAACTGGAAAACTATTTTCAATTTATATAACAAAGAGTAACTATATTATAAGTTTTCACAAATATATAAGTATATATGTATATACATAGATATATATAGATTTGTTCCAGTATTAAAAGTGGTTAAAGAACACGAACTGTAAAAAAGATCAGCTCAATGGCCAATAAACATTTGAAATTATATTCAGCCTTAGCACTACTGAAAAAATGCAAGATTTTAAAACATAACTTTTTAAAATATTTTTTATTGATTGATTTTTGAGAAGGGAGAGAGACAAGGACAGGGAAGAGTGGGAAACATCAACTCAGAGTTATTGCTTCTTGTATGTGCCTTGACCAGACAAGCCAGGGGTTTCGAACTGGTGACCTCAGCATTCCAGGTGGACACTTTATCCACTGTACTACCACAGGTCAGAAAGAAACATATAATTTTTTACCTCTCAGTTTGGCAAAATTTTTGAAGCATGAAAATACGTGGTCTTGGCAAGCATGGGGTAAAGCAACACAGCTGGTGGGAGAAAAAGCCATACAACCTTTCGGAAAGAAATTGGGTATTTTGTAGAATTAAAAATTTTTTAAATAAAAAAATGAGGCAGATCCACATGAACTGAAGTAGAAAGATGTCTATGATACATTGTTAACTAAAGAACTAAATTATAGGGAGATATATATAATATATTCTGTATATATGTGTATGTATTCAATTAGAGGGAGAGAGAAACTGAGTTTTAAATGCATAGAAAATGGTCTGGAAAGATATATGCCAAATTGCTAGCATGATTAAAAGTTGATATTTTTTCATTTAAAGAACAATTTAAAAACATATACTCTACCCCATAGATTCTGATGCACTGCCATGGTATGATCCTATTTGTTTATATAAATAAATACATACATAAATGTGTGTGATGTATAAAAATGTTAGAGCAATATTTACCAATAACTGCTTAGCATTAAAAGGTGAAAACTGCCTGACCAGGCGGTGGCGCAGTGGATAGAGCGTCGGACTGGGATGCGGAAGGACCCAGGTTCGAGACCCCAGAGGTCGCGCGCGGGCTCATCTGGCTTGAGCAAAGAGCTCGCCAGCTTGGACCCAAGGTCGCTGGCTCCAGCAGGGGGTTACTCGGTCTGCTGAAGGCCCGCGGTCAAGGCACGTGTGAGAAAGCAATCAATGAACAACTAAGAAGTCGCAACGCGCAACGAGAAACTGATGATTGACGCTTCTCATCTCTCTCTGTTCCTGTCTGTCTGTCCCTGTCTATCTCTGCCTCTGTAAAAAAAAAAAAAAAAGGTGAAAACTTGTGATAGAAGGAGACTTGACTGGGGGTAGTGAACACACAATTACAGTGTACAGATGAAGTGTGGAATTGCGCATTTGAAACCTGTATAGTTGTGTTAATCAGTGTCACTCCAATAAATTCAATAAAAAGGAGAAAAAAGTAAAAGTTAGGGTGTTTACTATCTTTTTTACAATTAGCAGTCTCATTAAAAATTTTAATATAAATATATATTTTTAAATAAGAAAATGAAACTACTCATTGGAAAAAAGAAAACAATAACTAACATATATGCTTAGGAGACCCAACCTATGCTGACACCATGGTTGGCCTTGCATTACATATAAGAAACATGAAAAGAGCCTGACCAAGTGGTGGTGCAATGGATAGAGTGTTGGCCTGGGATGCAGACAACCCAGGTTCGAAACCCCAAGGTCACCAGCTTGAGCACGGGATTGTTAGCTTAAGCTTGGGATAATCAATATGATCTGATGGTTGTTGGCTTGAGCCCAAAGGTCACTGACTTGAGCAAGGGATCACTGGCTTGGCAGGAGCCCCCCAGTCAAGGCACATATGAGAAAGCAATCAATGAACAACTAAGGTACCATAACAAAGAATTGATGTTTCTCATCTCTCTCCCTTCCTGTCTGTCTGTCCCTGTCTGTCCCTCTCTCTGTCTCTGTCTCTCTTGCTAAAAAGAAAGAAACATGAAAAGATACTGACCATATCTTTAAAAATGTATTCACTGATGAGTTAAAGAGGGAGAAGGATATCTTCTATGGAAAAGTTAAGATGAATACTTATGTAGCTTACCTTTACAAAGGTCTAGAACCAGTCAACTGGCTACACAAACACTTTCAGCATGTGTACATACTATGTTACCAAGTAGTTTGGAAACACCAAATATTCTGAAGAACAGAAAGCCTTAAGAGAACCTGAGTAACAGGCCTGGGAGTATTATCACTGGACAGGACCCCATGAAGACCAATGTGCCAGGGCCTCACCCTGGACTTCAAGTGTGAGAACCACTGCCCTGGGGACCTCCAGCACTCATCCTGATATGCAGATATGGAGGGTTCTCCAGCTCACTTTGGCTCTACAGAGCTGTTTCTTACCTTAGAAGTTCCTTTCATTTCTTTCACCCAATATGAGATTGCTGTTCAAATGCAAACCCACCTTTGATGGCAGACACAGAGCTGCCAAGGACGGCAAATACATTTCTAAAGAATCACTTACGCTGCTTGAAGACTTCAAGGGCCCGCTTCAAGTTGCTAAAAAACAAGTGCATAGATAATGTCAAGTTCTGGAAATTGG
The DNA here is from genome assembly GCF_036850765.1 of Saccopteryx bilineata. Lineage (NCBI taxonomy): Eukaryota > Metazoa > Chordata > Mammalia > Chiroptera > Emballonuridae > Saccopteryx > Saccopteryx bilineata. Next base: position 23,285,366 of record NC_089500.1, on the reverse strand, counting down.
CTGTACAGTCTTACTACATAATGCCACTGCGTGCTCCTCTCAGCCCAAATCTTAGACTACAGACTCATCTTCACCCCTAACTTGAGAAGACAGCAAGAGATCAAGACTTCTTCAGTCCAGTTTCCCCTTTCTTACACTCTTTTTCTTTTTTGTTTTTGTTTTTTGTGTTTTTTTTTGTTTTGTATTTTTCCGAAGTGAGAAGCGGGGAGGCAGACAGACAGACTCCCACACGCACTCAACCAGGATCCACCCGACAAGCCCACTAGGGGGCAATTCTCTACCCATCTGGGGCATTGCTCCATTGTGACCAGAACCATTCTAGCACCTGAGGTGGAGACCATGGAGCCATCCTCAGCACCCGGGCCAACTTTGTTCCAATGGAGCCTTGGCTGTGGGACAGGAAGAAAGAGATAGAGAGGAAGGAGAGGGGGAAGGGTGGAGAAGCAGATGGGCACTTCTCCTGTGTGCCCTCACCAGGAACTGAACCCAGGACTTCCACGCGCCCAGGCCAATGCTCTACCATTGAGCCAACAGGCCAGGGCCCCCTTTCTTACACTCTTAATCTTGAGCACAAGCATCTGTAATTCTTCCCTGTCCACCTGGGTAGAGCAAGATCCCAAATTTTTTTACATTTAATTTCCCCCGAAGATAATTTAGGAGCTATGGTCCATTTTTTCCAAGAGTAAGAGTCATTCTTTAAAGCATAATAATTAGAAATATGGCTATAAGCCAAAAAAGGAAGGGTTCAGACTTGGGCTCCTGATCACCTCCTTTTTCATCATTCATCAATCATCACATATTTATTGAGTACAAACTAGGGTCAGGCATTGTGTTAAATGTTGGTGATTCAATGGTACAAGACAGACCTCAGAGTCTAATGGAGGAGACAGACGTGAACCACACTGTATTAGTGTTTTTTATTGCTAATAACAGACTACCATAAAGTTAGCCTCTTAAAAGCAATACACATTTATCTCACAGTTTCCTGGAGATAACCACGATTCATACCTTCTTTCCATCTTCCTCTTTCTCTTTCTTATAGTTCCTGGCTCCTCCTCCCTTATACTCCCACTTGGCCATGGTCTAAGTTGTCTCCCAACCTCCCTAAAGGAAACCTCATTCTGAAGTGACTTGGCTCTGGTAATTTCCTTGTTCATTGCTGCCTTCATGGAAGCAGATATCACTGGGTTCACTCCAGCCACTGAAGTAGACATGGGACTTGTGGCTTCATGATGCCCTAGCCATAACAGCATAGGATCATGGGTCATTTTCTATATGTAAATATGCATGTGGCAAGTCCCACTATTTTGCAAAGTAAAAGCCCTTGTAGTTTTCCATTTGGCCCCTTCTTTTTAGCTCCTCACTTTCCCTGCTCTGTTTATTCATCCCCAAACAAAGCGTTCTTATTTCTCCCTGCCTTTTCCCACACAAACATTTCCAATTGTTACAAACACACCCAGAAGAAAAACATTACTGCACATTCTCCACTCACTTTACCCACCTTCTAGTACACTTTTTTGAGGAACCCAGTGCACTAGAAAAGTGACCATATTTAAACAAACACAGCAATAGTCCAGAAGGACAAATGAGTGTCAGCGAAGAGTGGACTTATTACGGGAATTAATGAGAAATAAAGACAGATATGTCAGCGGTCACAACCCCAAGTCTTGCCTTATCGAGAGTCATGGAGTTGAGATCCAGCCTTATAGATAGTCTGTTCAGGGTCTAAAATTTTTCTATCACTCTAAGTGACCAACTGAAGGGCCACTAGAAGGGCATCCCCAGTGTCCCTTTGCTTTGTCATTATCTCTATTGTCTCACATCATCACTTGCTATTTCCTGTGTTCGAGACATGATGGCCATCGGGGAATAGAATCTAAATGTTGGGGTGGTGGCCTGGCAACCTCATCTCCTCGTCTCCTTGGTGTTCATTACTGTGCAGAAAGAAAAGAGTCTGCCTCCCTTTTAATAAGCACTTGGGCCTTAAACCCTAATAAGACCCATCAAAGGCCAGAGCCCTTGGGGTGGCTGATGAGGCAATAAACCCTACCTAACCCATGGATAAGCTAAGTCACTCACTCTCATGTAGGGCATCTTCCTAGAGATCGTCCTGAAGGTGACAAAAACATAAGTCACCTAAATGTTCTTTCACTTCAACTTTGGCCACACAGTCCCCAGGTCTCACATCCTGCGTATCTTCCTTTGAGGTGTACACTCTTAGAAGGAAAACTGACTGGCTTTTATAACAAACCAGAAGAGAACAGTGCCATAGTCTCTCCATGAGTTTACTCAGTTACAAGTAAAATGTGTAAGAATGTAAGAAATACTATTTTGGATCAGATGCATTCTACTAAATATCTTTTCCAAGATGTACTGTCTGAGAGACTGTGCCTATGATGCATCACATTACCTCAAAAGTTTTTAGATATTTTCCCTAACAGCTTATTTATTTTATAAATAAACATTGTGTTTGTTTGGGGTTTTTTTTGAGGGGGGGGGGATAGTCAGGTGACTCATTAATCTCCTCTGACATTAGCTAAACCCTGCTGGAATGACAATGCAACTTGTCTAAGTTTATGCAGTGTTGACCTGTGAACATGTAAATGGTTTACATATTCAAAAAATGAAACTAAATCAAACAGGGAAAAGAATCCTTAAAATTTAAAACAAACTGAAATGAACTTAACTAATACAAAATTGGTTTTATAATCACACGGAGAAAATTACTATTTTGAGAACTTAGGACACAGTATTCTTAGTAAAATATAGCCTAATACCAAAAAGAATTGCAAAGAAATGTTAAACATTATTCACAAGTTTTATTGTTAGTAGCATATTGACACTGTCATATAAACCAAATAATTATGCTAATATTGTCAAGAACCAAGATTTTCTGCTTATGAGGAAATAAATGTAAAATTAAGGAGGCAAAGTAAAACCCTACAAAGTGAAGTTGGAATTGGAAATATCAATATGAACTCATGCTACTAAACTTTGACCCCTGAAAGAACCTAAAAAGAAGTGCATCTCTGTGACAATGACCAACACTAGCACTTACTTTTATCTCTAAACACGATTGCATAATCACTAAAAGGAACTAAGCATACTTTGAGAAATAGCTGATTCCAGGAAACCTATATAATTTTGTTAAACAGTATCACCCCCGATAAATTCAATTTTAAAAAAATAAATAAAAGAAAATATGGCAAATGTAGTTAATCATGAAATCTAAGTGATCAGTTCCTTATGTTTGTCTTTTACAAACAAAATACAGTGTATTTTTAAATTTTTCATTTACAACACCAAAAGTAACATATAATCAGTAAGTCAAAAAACAAATTATCCTTGTACAATAATTTTAGGCTTATGTATTTATTAATATTTTAACTATCTCCCAATGTTTTTCTTTGAAGATTAGGAGTGCATGAGTTTTTTGTTTCTTTTGTTTTTTTGGTTTTTTTAGAGGGGGAGAGAGAGAGAGAAAGAAAGGAGAGAGATAAGAAACATCAACTCATAGCTGCTTCACTTTAGTTGTTTATTGATTGCTTCTCATATGTGCCTTGACCAGGGGGCTCAAGCCAAGCGAGTGACCCCTTGCTCAAGCCAGCAACCTTGGGCTTAAGCTAGCAATCTTGGGCTTCAAGCCAGCAACCTTAGGATCATGTTGATGATCCTTGGCTCAAGCCAGTGACCCTGCACTCAAGCTCATGAGCTCATGTTCAAGATGGTGACCTCAGTGTTTCAAACCAGGGACCTCAGCATTCCGGGTTGATGCTCTATCCACTGCACGACCACTGGTCAAAATGAACAATATCTTGTATGGCTCCATTCAGACCTCTGAGAGGCCACGGACCTCCATGCAGATGTCTATAGCACAGCTAAAGCAGTACACACGTCAGTATGTATTATGTATGCTTGGGTCTGTAAAGGCCTGCAGAGTTCTGTCTGAACTAGTTCTCCCAACTCACTCCAACATGCTTGTTTTGAATAAGAATCTAGAAATTTCCATATGCATAGAACCAGCCACAAAAGTTGTGAGGCAAAATGAAAACTTGGGACCCCCTTGTTTAGAATTATTTAGAATTTCAAAATGATGACATTAAAGAGCATTAAGCCAATTACAAAGCTGTTCTAAATATAGGTTCATGTATGGCTGACTGCCCATAAAGCCAGGAATGATGGAAAAATAACTGTGGTACAAAAATCTCACATGGATGCCCAACTATGCGGTGGTACAGTCGATAGAGCATCAGACTGGGATGTGGAGGACCCAGGTTCGAGGCCCCAAGGTCACCAGCTTGAGTGCAGGCTCATCTGGTTTGAGCAAGGGTCACCAGCTTGAGCCTAAAGTTGCTGGCTTGAGCAAGGGGTCACTTGGTCTGCTATAGCACCCCCTCAAGGCACATATGAGAAAGCAATCAATGAACAACTAAGGTGTCGCAATAAAGAATTGATGCTTCTCATCTCTCTCCCTTCCTGTCTGTCTGTCCCTGTCCCTCTCTCTATATCTGTCACCAAAATAAAAAAAAGGAAAAAATGGAAATCTCATATGGGTGGTGAGAACTATAAAATGGTGCAAAGATAGTCTCCTGTAGCTATCACAAACTATGTATATGTACATAGGTATGTGTGTCTATAAGCCTCTCTATTAAATTTCAAGTATAAAATTATATATAATGCAATCCCACCTATGAAAAAGTACAGAAAAGGACTTCAAAGCCCTGGCCAGTTGGCTCAGTGGTAGAGCTTTGGCCTGGCATGTGGAAGTCCTGGGTTCTATTTCTGGTCAGGGCACAGAGGAGAAGTGACCATCTGCTTCCCCACCCCTCTCCCTTCTCTCTCTTTCCCTTCTCTCTCTCTCTCTCCTGTAGCCATAGCTTGAATGGTTCGAGCAAGTTGGCCCCAGGTGCTGAGGATGGCTCCATGGCCTTGCCTCAGGCAATAAATAATTTGGTTGCCAAACAACAGAGCAACAGCCCCAGATTGGCAGAGCATAACACCATAGGGGGCTTGCCAGGTGGATCCGGGTTGAAGTGCATGCGGGAGCCTGTCGATCTGCCTCCCCACATCTCACTTAATAAAAAAAGAAAGAAAAGGACTTAAAAAAAAACTTAGAAAATATTAATAATGGGTTGTAGCTTCATAGTTCATTTTAAGCTTCTTTCTATTTTGCCATATTTTTCACAACTGGGAATAATAATTTTAAAAAATAGAACTAGTTTTCATCCAAGACACTTCACCATACTAGCCAACTCTGTCTGCTAAAGTGATGGGGGTTCCTGGCAGTACAAGCCAATCTAAAAACCAGAAGAAAATATGGCACGTACTTGATTTCAGACTGTCCACATGGTTTCTTCCTAGAGAGGTTGAGCAGGTCTTTGCCATATTTCTCTTCGATTGATGCCCTAAGAGGAACAGATGAGAGGGTTATAAAGTCCTTCTCAGGGCTGACACTTTGCTAAGACACATGGCACTTCTCTTAAAGGCAAAACTACACCATTGAGAGTAGCACAGAGATAATACCATTCTCTACAATACAGAACTCCCTAACGGGCAAGAATTGTAAGAAGGCCAGTGGCCTTTATCCCTGAGGTGGTCTTCTTCAACTAGAAGTCCCTAGCATAAATATTACAACAAAACCCCAAGCATAGCCCCCTGGCCAGCACAAGCTAGTACATTCAGATTAAAATTTCAGAACTATGATCCAAGGATATATGTCTATTTTGGGCGGCTTTAGTGGAGTAAGAGGTATTTCCATCAAATGCATTCCTGAGACCCATCCCTCCTCCTTCCATCCTCTTTAAGAGTACCCGTTCAGCCTGACCAGGCGGTGGCACAGTGGATAGAGCGTCGGACTGGGATGCGGAGGACCCAAGTTCAAGACCCTGAGGTTGTCAGCTTGAGCGCAGGCTCATCTGGTTTGAGCAAAAGCTCACCAGCTTGGATTCAAGGGGTTACTCGGTCTGCTGTAGCCCCAGTCAAGGCACATATGAGAAAGCAATCAATGAACAACTAAAGTATCACAATGAAAAACTAATGATTGATGCTTCTGATCTCTCTCTGATCCTGTCTGTCTGTCCCTATTTATCCCTCTCTCTGACTCTTTCTGTCTCTGTAAAAAAAAAAAAAGAGTACCCGTTCACCCTCCTATAGAGGTCCTCATTTACAGTCAATTAAAACACACAACTAGGCCCTGGCCAGTTGGCTCAGTGGTAGGGCGTCAGCCTGGCATGCGGAAGTCCAGGGTTCGATTCCCGGCCAGGGCACACAGGAGAAGCGCCCATCTGCTTCTCCACCCCTCCCCCTCTCCTTCCTCTCTGTCTCTCTCTTCCCCTCCCACAGCAGAGGCTCCATTGGAGCAAAAGATGGCCCAGGTGCTGGGGCTGGCTCCATGGCCTCTGCCCCAGGCACTAGAGGGGCTCTGGTCGCAACAGAGCGATGCCCCGGATGGGCAGGGCGTGCCGGGTGGATCCCGGTTGGGCGCATGCGGGAGTCTGTCTGACTGCCTCCCCATTTCCAGCTTCAGAAAAATACAAATAAATAAATAAATAGATAAAAATTAAAAAATAAAATAAAATACACAACTAATTATACTAAAGAGGGAAATTTCAGAATATAAACTCTGCAGTCAGCATGTCTCACAAAAACAACTGATAATTACTTGCTGTGGAATGAGTCTGTTAAAGCGGTAAGTACACCCCCTATTCCCCCTTTTTCCTCTCCTCACTGCCCTGTGTCAGCATCTCCATGTTGTGTCCAAGACCCCCAGTGGATGCCTGAAATCATGGAGAGTGCCAAACCCTATATGTATATATATTTTTCTATACATCTATACATTTTCACTTAAAGGAAGCACTTTATAGCTTCTCTTTGGCATATCTGAATTGCCAGCATCACTACCCTCATGCTTTGGGGCCATTATTAGGTAAAGTAAAGGTTACTTGAACACAAGCGCTGTGATACCATAAGGGTCAATCTGATAACTCAGATAGCTACTGAGCAACTCAGAGGCAGGGAGTGTATACAGCGTGGTATGCTGGACAAAAGGCTGGTTCACATCCCAGGTGAGACAGAGCAAGATGGTGTGCGAGTTCATCACACTACTCAGATCAGTGTGCATTTAAAACTTATAAATTGTTTATTTCTGGAATTTTCCATTTAATATTTTCAGATTGCAATTGACTGAGTAATGGGGACCACAGAAAGCAAAACTGCAGACATGGACAAGCTCTGCTCTATATCAAAATTGATGACTCTCTACCGGGAACATTTAATACTTTTACATGTAAAAAAGATGTTAAGGCCTTTTTTACTTAAAAAGTATATATGTGTATATTTTAAATATGGACATATTTTATCCTTTCAAAATTATATGCATTAAGAGTTCTCAATAAGGGGAGGCAAAGGGCATAAAATGGGAATGTAAAGAGACTTCACGTGGGGCATGGGGGTGCACTGGGGGGCACAGAAAGTGTTACATTGAGTGGGACACTTGAAGCCATATAATCACATTCAATTAAAATTTAAAAAATTTTAAAAAGAATTCTCAATAATCTTTTATGGTTATCAGGAAGAGAAGTTATTAAATTGCTTTCTTCTAACATTAAGGCACCAGGAATCTGAACACACCATAGGCAGCGTCTGCTCCCCAGGGGAAGTCCTAGAACCCGGCAGGAAATGAGTTCCAGCAGGAACAACGGTGTGCTCTTTGGGCAATGAAGGGGTTTTATGGAGATGAGACTACAGCTTCCTCCTCATGATATTAGCGGAACAACTGTGAAATTGAGGGGCTATCCCTCCCACCCCCAGCAAATGGGCAACAGTGTAGTCCCCAGGCCTACAGCCAATGAAGGAATCACTAGCACTTTGCAAGAATCACCCTGATATAGGTAAGCCTTTACTAGGTCACCCTCCTACCATTTATCCGAATTTCCCTCATCATTTGTTCATCAATTTTTCATTTATTAAATATCCACTAGGTGCCATGCATCATATTAGGAGACTATAGAGATGCTTCTTTTAAAGAAAAAGAAAAAGAAAATTTTGGTCTGGACTTTGAAGGATGGGGAGAATTTACTTAAGCATACAGGACAAAGGGGGATATTCCAAGTAGGGAATAATGGAGTAAAGATGTAGAGGCAGCAACATCCAACAAAGCATGCCCACTAATAAACCCGTCTGACTGGAACAGAGAGAGTGGAAATGGGTGAGAACGTATGAAGCAAAAAGAAAAGGTAGCTAGACAAGGTCTCTGCAAGGAACAAGCTTATCCTTCCAGAAAGCCACCTGCCCTTCTGCCCAGAGTTGATGAGTCAAACAGAAGGTCTGTATAAGATGCCTCTGGAGCCTGACCAGGCGGTGGCGCAGTGGATAGAACGTCAGACTGGGATGCGAAGGACCCAGGTTCGCTACCCCGAGCTCTCTAGCTTGAGCACGAGCTCACCAGCTTGGACCCAAGGTCGCTGGCTCAAGCAAGGGGTTACTCGGTCTGCTGTAGCCCCACAGTCAAGGCACATATGAGAAAGCAATCAATGAACAACTAAGGTGTTGCAATGAAAAACTAATAATTGATGCTTCTCATCTCTCTCCAGTCCTATCTATCCCTCTCTCTGAATCTCTCTCTGTCTCTGTAAAAAAAAAAAAAAAAAAAAAAATTCCTCTGGAGATGTTCTGGATTCTGTCACTTTCTGGGTTCGCATGGTTATTTAATTATTTATCAACTTCATTTAAAAAGTTACACTTTCATGCAAAGACAATGGAAGTCATAATACCTCATGCAGTTGATGTGTGTCAAAGGGGAATATTTCAAAGAGCTGTATAAACCTCAATGTTACAGTAACAGAGACACTGAGACTAATCTCCTGGCACAACACACAGCAGATGCTCCATGTGTGGTTGTTCTTAGGAAGCCACTCAGATGTTGGTATGTTCTCATCCTCTATGTCTTCCCCATGACTTTCCAGCTGGTTAGAAGGTAAAACTAGACACATTTACAATATACTGATGGATTGTTTGGTACTCTGTTTTGTTACTTACTTCTTGTGTTACAGTAAGTCATTCAGAACTTACTGGGGACAGATTGGCTACAGAGCACATACTGAGACATGGCCCAGAGATCAGCCATATATAGATGCAAGAAAGGCAAGATGCGGAGGACCCAGGTTCGCTACCCCGAGCTCTCTAGCTTGAGCACGAGCTCACCAGGTACTCCGAACCTGGTCCACTCCGGAGTAGCATCTGACACTACACCTTGCATTGAGGTGATTGATCTGTCTGCAAATGAGTGTGAATGGATTGACTGCAATCCATCTGGGTACAATCAAGGTTGAGCTGCTAGAAGTTCCAGAGAGGTCGATGGGAAAACTTTGACATTTGGGCAAGAGGGGTGTGGGTGTCACAAAACTAGGATATAGGACATGCTTAGCCACATATCCTAAAAATGTTGTATGTGTGTCCCACTTGATGAACTCCAAATAATAAATAACATATATGACAGATTGTTGGCATCTTTGTCCCTGTGTTTGTGTGTGCATTGCCTCTAGTTAACATGAATATGCCATGGTGCCACATGAAATTTATGACAGCTCAGTAAACTAATGCTGAAGATCCAAGGATGACTTTTCAGCAATATTAGACTATGGGCCCAGACTCAGCAGACTGAGTCCCTGGCCCATAAGCACGCCGCACCTACCAGAGCAAGAAGAGAGGCTAGACCTCCAAACCCTGAAGAGGATGGCACTTCTTCACATAAATTAGCCCTGTACAGGACACAGTGGGAGAACGCATGCTCTGTCCTTGGTGACAGCAGCCTCCTTCTAGTAAGCATACCACCAGGAAAGGAAGGCCAAAGACCAGGCAGGTCACTTGCTTGGGGGCCTCAAATCCCCACACTCAGGGCACATATACATATCTGACCCTCCGACCTGAGGCCAGCAGATTCTTCTTCAAAATCAGAGCACATGTGAGACTGGTTATGTTTGTTATGAAACTTCTGGAGAAAAATAACCATGTACTAGAAATACAGTATGAATATTTAATTAGTTTTCATTTGCATATATGTCACCCTCTTTCCCATATAGTTTTGTGAAACATTTTAAAAGTGAGATCTTAGCTTTGGGGTTCTATTTGGACTTATGTTTTTCAAACTGTAGGTCATGACATCAATGTGATGGGTTAATTAAAAATTACCCATTCTTGGCCCTGGCTGGTTTGCTCAGTGGTAGAGCGTCAGCCTGGTCTGCGGAAGTCCCGGGTTCGATTCCCCGCCAGGGCACACAGGAGAAGCGCTCATCTGCTTCTCTGCCCCTCCCCCTCTCCTTCCTCTGTGTCTCTCTCTTCCCCTCCCGTAGCCAAGGCTCTATTGGAACAGAGATGGCCCGAGCACTGGGGATGGCTCCAGGGCCTCTGCCTCAGGCACTAGACCAGCTCTGGTCACAACAGAGCGACGCTCCTCCGGATGGGCAGAGCATGCCCCCTGGTGGGCGTGCCGGGTGGATCCTGGTCAGGCGCATGCGGGAGTCTGTCTGACTGCCTCCCCGTTTCCAGCTTCAGAAAAATACAAATTGCAACAATAATGCACTATAATATGATAAATGCATAATAAAAACATTTGTAATATTTTATATTGTAATTATGCTTACATACCTATTAATTTTTAATAATAATTGTAAGAAAAAATACTCATTTAGTAGAACTAAATATCAATCAAAACTGCTAATTTGGAGTAATATTCAGGTGTATTTATCATTTTCTAATTTTAAAATGTCTGTTTTATGCAAAAAAAAAAAAAAATGTGGATCCCAGTTGGGGTGTGTGAGACTGTTTCACTATCTCCCCTCCTCTCACTTAAAAAATAAAAATAGTAAAATAAAAAAAAATTAAAAAAAGAAAAATACAAAAAAAAATAATAAATAAATAAATAAATAAATAATTACCCATTCTCATCTTCTAGCTTGCTGCTCCCCACAGATACCTGGATACCCCTCCACCTATCAAACACGCCTTACCCTAGCAGGACCACCTCAACGATCTCTTCCTCCATGAAGCCCCCACTCCCCCTTTTTTGTCCAGTCCTTCACAGTTCCCATCTCCTGTGAGGTCTTTCAGTGTCCTGTGTATCAAACAACTTAACGTTTTATTATATTTATTATGTTTTGTTTGCTGTTTCATCCATAAATCTTATCTCTTCAACTGGTTTCTAAGAGCTTTAGAATAGAGACATCATTTACATTTGAGGAGCACCCCATAACCTACAGCAAAGGGTCTCATGAACCATTAAAAACAGCCAGGAAGCAGTGACTTGCTCCTCGTTTGTGTGGAAGCATTCTGTCGTCCCCTCTGTCTGCACAGAGGAAACAGTATGTACCTCTCTTTTAAAAATTCTTCGAACTCTTTGCAGTTCTTGCGGCCGTTGTTCAGGTGCTGGACGATGGTTTCATAGCCAATGGTGCTGAGGATGTCCGGACTCTGGTGAAAAAGAAACAACGTTGTGTCAGACCAGGAACAGCGCAAACGGAAGCCCTGAGGCCTGAGAGACGGGGAAGCAGGCGATGGGAACTTCCTGAAACACACTACCTCCAAGATGTGACCAAGACAAACTAAATAGAAGAAGTAAGAATGCATGGGCTGTGGAAGAGTGTTTCAAATTATGAAACTGAAGGGCCACAAAAGAGGAAGAAAGTGACAGAGGACCAAGAAGCACATGGATGGGCAAGCTGATAGGGTTCCGGGCCCCGTTTGACCTCCACTCATGTAATCAGGCCAGGACCAGGAGGTCTTGACCCTACCTGATGTTTCTTCTCATGGCTGATCAGCCCTGTTTGAGGGTCAAGGGTACTGCTTCAAAGGACAAGCAGCCCTGAGCCAGGAGCCAGGCCCCAGGAGTGAGAAAGGAGGCGGGTTTTCCCACTGGGAAGCATGGAGGGGCCTAGCAGCCATCATGCCCACTGGGTCACTGAACGCAACTCAAGAAAAAAAATTTTTTTTTTTTAATTTAAAGTTAGGCCCGATCAGGCAGTGGCTCAGTGGATAGTGTCAGCCAGAGACGCTGAGAACCCAGGTTTGAAACCCCAAGGTCGCGGGCTTGAGCGAGGGCTAGTAGACATAACCGCAGTGGTCGCTAGCTTGAGCTCAAGGTCATTGGCTTGAGCAAGGGGTCACTGGCTCAGCTGGAGCCCCATGGTCAAGGCATACATGAGAAAGCAATCAAAATGAACAACTAAGGTGCCACAACTATGAGTTGATGCTTCTCATCTCTCTCCCTTCCTGTCTCTCTCAGTAAAAAAAAAAATTAAGATAAAATAAAAAATAATAAATTTAAAATAAACTATTACTCCTATTTTATTCTGTAAGTGCTCTGAGGTTGGAGGAAGATGTCTGAGCCTTCCAAAGTGCTAGTCCTAGATGCAGTACATTTTAAAACCCAGAGTCCCCTCTGCTCCCCAAACCAACAAAGCAGGGATTCTAAAGAATATCTGCTAATGTGTCCCCTACTAAGTAAGGCTGACTCCCTAGCTTCTACCCCCAAATGCTTACAACAGGCTGCCTGATTCAGACTTCCCTCCCTTGAAGGTTCGTTGGGCGTATCCGGGTATGAGTTCTCCTGACCCCAGCCCAGCCCAGACAGACCATCTCTTCCCAGCTCCCAGTCAGCTAAGAGAGGTGTGGTTCTTCCCTAGGGTGGAAGTGGGGACACCTGAAGATACCTTTCTACCTGGCCCAGGACAGGAAGAAGCAGAATTCCTCTCTTCCACTTGCTTCCACTTGTCATGGCCTAGCTGACCAGACAGGTCCCAAAAAGACCCTGTAGGGCCAAGAACTGAGGCTGATTTCAATGCGGCATTCGGAAACTAAACTGGCCATCACTCAAACTGCATTTTAACAAATGGATTATTATAAGTACAACCAATTTTACACACGAAAATATAGAGAAATCTAAGTTAGGAATACATTTAATTCCATTGAACTCTAGCTACTGTGTGAGCATAGATTCAGGCTTTGGGAAGCCTACAAAATAGCCTCCACCAAAGCTTCATTTGTCCACCTACCTCCTCCATACACCCACTCTTCTGTCTCAGCTAGATAGGCTCCTTACTGCCCGCTAAATGCACTGCTCAGAGGCAACTCTAAGACGATGCTTACTGCTTATGTTATCCTCTCCTGAATCCAAATCCAGTCCCTCCACTTCCAAGTTTTCTGGGAGCCTCTGAGTAGCCCCAGTACTCCCTCCTCTGGGCTCTCAGAGAACCCAGCTTCTGGCTTTGCTATTTGGTGCCCCTCATGTTAGTAGCCTTGTCTTCCTGACTCTTCTACAAGTGCCTGTGTCTCTTTCAACACCTTGGACCAGTGGTCCCCAACCCCTAGGCCACGCCGGTATCGGTCTGTGGGCCATTTGGAACCAGTCCGCAGAGAAAGAATAAATAACTTACATTATTTCTGTTTTATTTATATTTAAGTCTGAATGATGTTTTGTTTTTTAAAAACGACCAAATTCCCTCTGTTACATCCATCTAAGACTCACTCTTGACGCTTGTCTCGGTCACGTGATACATTTATCCATCCCACCCTAAAGGCCGGTCCGTGAAAATATTTTCTGACATTAAACTGGTTCGTGGCCCAAAAAAGGTTGGGGACCACTGCCTTGGACCACTCCTTCATGTACCATCCTCCCCGACCCCCTGCCAAAAATATAAATCCAGCTGCACTGCAGTAAAATTCTGTGGGATAAAAATGCCTTGTGCCTGACCTGTGGTGGCGCAGTGGGATAAAGCGTCGACCTGGAACACTGAGGTCGCTGGTTCGAAACCTTGGGCTTGCCTGGTCAAGGCACATATGGGAGTTGATGCTTCCTGCTCCTCCCCCTTCTCTCTCTCTCTGTCTCTCTCTCTCTCACTCCTCTCTCTCTCTAAAAAAAAAAAAAAAATGCCTTGTGCTCCCAGACAGATGTATTAGAAGAAAACAATGAAAACAAAAACTCCTGAGTGAATGAATAGGTACAAAGGATCAATATCAATGTTGGTTTGTAGACAGAAGTGCGTTACTCTTTCCAGAGAAAGACACTTGGGTTCTTTGTTTCATGCTACGCATTTGGAAAATGTGGTTTCCCTTTTTTAAATTAAGGATGTGTAGATTCTTTGAACTAGATAAAGAGGGTGGAGCTAGACCAGAGTTTCCTAAAAACAGACCAAATGACCAAGCTTGTAGCTGCCACCACCTTAAAAAAAAAAAAAAAAAAACCAGAGTTGCTGCTTCAGAAGACTAACTAGCTACAGAGGGAATCAAGAAAGGAAATGCCCAAGAGAAAACAAAGAATACCCAAGGCCAAGTTCAAAGCTGTGGAGGATTTGGTCTGGAAACTCCTTCCTATGTTACTCAGAAAGCATGGGCCGCCTGACCTGTGGTGGCGCAGTGGATAAAAGCGTCGACCTGGAATACTGAGGTCGCCGGTTCAAAACCCTGGGCTTGCCCAGTCAAGGCACATATGGGAGTTGAAGTTTCCTGCTCCTCCCCTCCTTCTCTCTCTCTCCCCCCCCCCAAAAATGAATAAATAAATTTTAAAAAAAAAAGGAAAGAAAGAAAGCATGGGCCAAGTAGGAAAGAATACTGCATGAGCACCAAGATAGCATTGCAGGTTGGCCATCAGAAGTGAGTGTGCCAAACCCACAACCCCAGTATCCTCAACTTGAGCCCTCTACACATTATATCTTACTTCTCTTCCCCAGCTTTTCCCACACTGGTCTTCCAAACAGGCAGAGTACATTTCTACCTTAGGGCCTTTGCATATGCTTTTTCCACAGTGAAAATGGCGTCTCTTCCTCTTCACTTAAATCCAACCTCTGCTTCAGAGCCAGTTCTAATCCCATTTCCTCTATGAAGTCTTCCTCATGTAATTCGCCCTGTAGCCTCCACTCCTTCTGAATGCCTCAAGTGTTTAATGCCTAGTCATCTCATTTAGCTCTCATTATCTATTATTTTGTGTTATTATTAATATTTTTTAAAGTAGTTAACTGCTTAAAGAATACTATCAATATATCTGGATTATACCTAACCTTTATTACTCACAGTAGCTTCCAGCTTAATGATGCTTGAAAAATATCTGTTAATTGTATATCAACTATAGACAAGGAACTAAAGAGATTACAAAGCCAACATAAGACAGAGTTCTTGCAATCAGGGAGCCTATCATTTATTTAGGGATTCAGTAAAAGACATGTGCACAAAACAAATGTGTATGCACAAGGAAAAGTACAGACTAAGAGTATATAAAACTATATAGAGATAATATACAATGAATGAGGTAGAAAATTGAGAATGGGTTGGGATCATCAGAAAAGAGAAGAAATAAGATGACTAGGATTCACACAAGAAAATAATGACCTAAGCTTTCACTTGATGGAATTAGGAAAAGGAGAACAAATCAAATCTATCGTAAGCAGAAGAAAGGAAATAAAAATAGAGGAACACAATGAAATAGAAATGGACACAGAGTAGAGAATATAAATAAAACCAAAAATTTGTCTTTTGAAAGTTTAATAAAATGGGTAAATCCATATCTAGGTTGATCAAAAAATGAGAGCAAGAGAAAAAACACAAATTACAATGCCCTCAATCTGACAAAGGGATTCTACAAGAAACCTACAAGAAGCCTACTTAATAGTGAAAGACTGAACACTTTCTTCCTAATAAGGAGGAAATAAGGCAAGAATAAAGAAATAAAGTGCACATATGTTTACTGGAAGGGAGAGTAAAATTGAGTTTATTTGAGGGTAGCATGAATTAAGCAACCCAATAAAGACTGGGCATAATATTTGAACTTCATAAACATTTCATGAAAAGATACTTCATATAATCCTTCGGCCAAAAAGTTCATGAAAAGTTGCATAACATCACAGGGAAATTCAAATTAAAGTCACAATGATATTTACTTCATGACTACTAGAACAGCTAAAATTAGAACAGCTAAAATTAAAAAGTCAATATTGAATGTCGGCAAGGAGGCTGAACTATCAACTCTCATGCATTGCTGATGGGAGTGTAAAACTGGTACAGTCAACAATTTCTTTAAAAGCTAAACATACACATACCTTATGATTCAAAGTTTTACTCATAAGCATTTACCCAGTAAAATGAAAACATATGTCCACAAAAGACTTGTACATGAATAATAAACAATTTGTGGTTTATTTACACAATGGAATACGACACAGCAATAAAAAGGAAATAACATGAATGAATCACAAAAATGTTACGCTAATGAAAAATGCTAGACACAAAGTGTATTTACTGTATGATCTCACTCATATGAAATTATAGGACAGGCAAGCAGTTGTAGGAATTTATTTCTATGATAAAAGAAGTAAGAACATTGATTGTCTACCTGACCAGTAGTGGCACAGTGGATAGAGCATTGACCCGGAACGCTGAGGTCACGGGTTCAAAGCCCCAAGGTCGCTGGCATGAGCTCAAGTTCATCTGGCATAGGGCAGGCTCACCAGCTTGAGCGCAGGGTCCCAGCAGGGTCCTAGCTTGAGCCCAAAGGTCACTGGCTTGAAACCTAAGGTTGCTAGCTTGACCCCAAGGTCAGTGGCTTGAAGCTCAAGGTCTCTGGCTTGAGCCCAAGGTCAATGGCTCAGCTGGAGCCCCCCAGTCAAGGCACATATGAGGAAGCAATCAGTGAACAACTAAAGTGACACAACTACAAGTTAATACTTCTCATCTCTCTCCCTTCCTGTTTCTCTCTCACTCTCTCTCTCAAAAAAAAAAAAAAAAGGAACATTGATTGCCTGAGTCAGGAAGGGTGGACTGGAAAGAGCCATTTGGGAACTTCCTGGAGTATGGAAATGTTACACCCATGTGACCCACATTCTTATCAAGATCTTTCTACAGAGGTATACATTGTACAGGTATATGCAGTTTTCAAAACTCATTCATTTGTGTACTTTATCTTATGTAAATTAGACCTCACAAAAGTAAAAGCCAAAAAAGAAAATAAGCTGATTAGGATTAAGAGGAATAATGGGAGGGAGGCTGTTCCAGGGAAGAATAAGAGAAGCTAAGCCTTGAAAATACATAGACCTGGTCTTGGAGTCCTGGTTGGGACAGGAGATGAAAAAGAAGGGGTAAGTAGATCCAAGCACCCAGCAAACCTCCCAAAGGCACAGACCATAACATTTAATTTTTTTTAATTTTTTTTTTTTTTTTTTTCTTACAGAGGCAGAGATAGACAGGGACAGACAGACAGGAACGGAGAGTGATGAGAAGCATCAATCATCAGTTTCTCGTTGCGACTTCTTAGTTGTTCATTGATTGCTTTCTCACATGTGCCTTGACCGTGGGCCTCCAGCAGACCAAGTAACCCCCTGCTGGAGCCAGCAACCTTGGGTCCAAGCTGGTGAGCTCTTTGCTCAAGCCAGATGAGCCCGCGCTCAAGCTGGCGACCTCGGGGTCTCGAACCTGGGTCCCTCCGCATCCCAGTTCGACGTTCCATCCACTGCGCCACCACCTGGTCAGGCCAGACCATAACATTTAAAAATGCTCAAGTCATAATGAGGTAAATAGCATTCAAGTTTTAAACAAAGGATTTGTACTTTAACCATAAAACCATTTATGGCCTGACCAGGTAGTGGCGCAGTGAATAGAGCGTCGGACTGGGATGCGGAAGGACCCAGGTTCGAGACCCCGAGGTTGCCAGCTTGAGCCTGGGCTCATCTGGCTTGAGCCAAAAAAAGCTCACCAGCTTGGACCCAAGGTCGCTGGCTCGAGCAAGGGGTTACTCGGTCTGCTGAAGGCCCGTGGTCAAGGCACATATGAGAAAGCAATCAATGAACAACTAAGGAGTCCCAACGAAAAACTGATGATTTATGCTTCTCATCTCTCTCCATTCTTGTCTGTCTGTCCCTATCTATCCTTCTTTCTGACTCTCTCTCTGTCCCTGTAAAAGAATAATAAATAAAAATTAAAAAAAAACCCATTTATGTTTAAGACAAAACATGTGGCAGGTCCAGCAGTGAGCACATCTGTGCCACATCCAGCAGATGTGTGAGCCAAAGAATAATAAAAGAAGTCTTGTCACTGTCCTATCCGTGGGGAATCCAAAGCAGGTGGGGTGTGAGTTCAGGGAAAATGAAGTCTATGTGGGCTGCCCACCAGCTCTAGTGCTCAAGGCTGCTTTCTCTCACACAGTCAAATCACATGGACCCTTCCTTCATGCTCAACCCTGGACCCTGAGGCCCTGCTGCAGAGACCTCTGAAAACTTGGGTCCAGGCTCCTTTTCCAACGCACGGCCTCTGGGCAGAAGTTGTAGAGACAAAGGGAAGCAAAGGGTGCCCACAGCCTCCCAAGCCTCCACCAGAATCGCGGGCGCTGCTGGGACACATCCCCACAGCTGGTTCTGTGCTGCATCTCAGGGCTACCCGTCGTGATGTCTGCTACACACAATTTCTCCAGATGTGGGCTCCAAGGACCACCCGTGTCAGAATCAGCCAGCTAAACATGCAGACCCTCCAGATCCCACCCCAGACCGCTGATTCTGAACTTGGGGTGGGGACATGCCTACTTTTTACACTTCCCAAGTGACTATATTGCCATTTGAGAAATACTGCCACAAAAATTACAGTAGACAAAAGAGCAATCGTGGTTCCTGCCTGGAGAAGCAGCTGGCTACAAGAAGAAAGCAGGTACATGCACAAAGAACTACATAACACAACAGAATGGAGCCGCGAGAGAATGACTGTTCGGAAAGGGCAAGGGAGAAGAGGGCAGAGAACACTCCGTTTCGTTTTAAAGCCTCCAATGCTGGGTAAAAAAGAGAAATGCAAGTTGGCATAGATGCCTTTGGAAGCGCAGAGCCCCACTCGAATGGAGAGGAAGTCTGACTTTGCATGTCACACAAAGGCTGCATTTGTTTGACCCCTGGGCATATGATACAGATGTGTGTTGCATTTTTTATTAAAGGACCACAGCATGTTCCAAAGACACAGCGAGATAGGAGTGATTTCCATGTTTTACAGCTGGAAAAAATAAGACACGAGGAAGAGAATTTCTCCTTATCACTGCCTCCAGCCACAAGGAAAACACAGCCCTCAACCAACAATATTATTCAAATCTCTGTTTTTTATTAAAAGCTATATGGCAACAATAGACTTGGGATCAAGATTGAGGACTTCATTTTACCTCCCTATGCTCTTCACCTTGGTCTTTCTTTCCTACTCATTTTCCGACCTCTTTCACCCAAAAGGCTAAAACCAAATGAATCAAACTCCCCTTTATCTGCAAATATGGATTATTGTTCATTGATACTAATTAGATCTAACTTACACTGAAAACTTGCTGTCTTCCAAACAGCCTACCAAGTATTTTACATGGTATACCTTGTTTAATTCTTATAACTATTCTGTTGATATAAGTATCATTATTACCTTTATTTTATAGGACAGGAAATAGAGAATCAAAATCTGTATTCTGAGACAGACTAAAGTCTGTATTCTTTTTTTTTTTTTTTTTTTCATTTTTGTGAAGCTGGAAACGGGGAGAGACAGTCAGACAGACTCCCGCATGCGCCCGACCGGGATCCACCCGGCACGCCCACCAGGGGCGATGCTCTGCCCATCCTGGGCGTCGCCATGTTGCGACCAGAGCCACTCTAGCGCCTGGGGCAGAGGCCACAGAGCCATCCCCAGCGCCCGGGCCATCTTTGCTCCAGTGGAGCCTTGGCTGCGGGAGGGGAAGAGAGAGACAAGCGCGGCGGAGGGGTGGAGAAGCAAATGGGCGCTTCTCCTGTGTGCCCTGGCCAGGAATCGAACCCGGGTCCTCCGCACGCTAGGCCGACGCTCTACCGCTGAGCCAACTGGCCAGGGCTAAAGTCTGTATTCTTAAATAATTCAACCACACAGCTTCTCTTATTGGAGGACAATGACATCTAACTTTTAGTCAGTCCATTTCCTTGCAATTTAAGACAAGACACACCAAAGCTTCAACCCAGACTTGGGTTAGAGTCACAATTCTGTCACACCCATGCTACGTGACTTTGAGCTAATGGCTCAGTCTCTCTCTAGTATTAATTTACTAGACTAAAATAGGGATCGCTGGAAAGATCAAATGAGATAATGTGATTTGCAGTGGTCAAATGCTTCACAAACTAAAGGAATTAAGGAAGATACAATCAAATTTTTCAAGACGAGGCTACATAATAATAATAAAACAAAACAAAACAAAAAAACCTTATGTGATTGTACCATGTAAATTTCTTCATTGAAGGCAGTGAAATAAATGTAGCCTGTTAGCTATTCAAAAATAAGTATGTTGTCATCTGAGGAAGCAGCGGGAAATGTGTCCGAGATACAGGGGATATGGAAACTGCTGGCAGCGTTTTCAGTCATATTTAACTAAATCTAAAGTCAAACTCACTACAATGGTTGTGGATCCACACTTGCCATTTTCACATGTCTATTGATAAATGTCCCTCCTGTCAAGTCAGACCCCAACTAAAAAGGCAATTCTACTCACCCGGAAAGATGTGTGAAAGTAAAGCCTGAGAAAGTAACTGTGCAATGCAAAAACTCCACGTTAGGAAAAACAATGATATTGGGATGCACATCAAAATGTTGAAAATGATTCCCTTCTTAGTATGTTTCTGTATTTTCTAAATGTTCTATAACATGTACTTTTGTCATCTGAAGTCTTTCTCCCTCCTTTAACGATGACAAATTGAAGTCTCTCCTTTCTCTCTCATCGAAAATAACAAACGATCCACAGCAACAACAGAAAATAGGGAAGGACCCAATGAGGAAGCTGGAGATGTGTAGGAATTTCTGTGATAGACAAAGTACATAGGATAGATGAACAGAGGCTGGAAGCCAGTATTCCAACCCACACAAAACAGAGAAGAAATTCCATAAACTTTCCCAACAAAGCCCTAGAAAACCCTAGGCTCAAACCAGCAGGGGCTGGAACTGAGGCAGTCCTGGAAGGATCGGAGGGTGTGTGTACGAAACCGGGAACGCGGCCAGTGCCCTGCCCCCCTCCGAGTGGAAACAAAGCAGCCAATCCTGGCATCTGTACCAAGGCCTCAGCGGGGAAGGATTCCACCTTGCAGCAGGTTCCTACCAAGGACATGGAGACCAGAACTGTCCCTAGGCACCACCAAAGCTTCCACAGTAAAAAAAAAAAAAAGGAATAAAGGGGTTCTGTATAGTTCTCAAGTCCTGGAAATGCCCTTCCCATCTGGTGTATCACTTTTCCCACTTTCTCACTCCAGACAGAGGCAAAGAAATCAAGAATTATCATTATTTCTAGATGATACAGGTATCTACTTAGAAAACAAAAGATAGCAAGTGAAAATATAGAAACAAAATTACATATATTTAAGGCAATAGCTTTCTCTATCTGTCAACAATAACCATTTTAAATGTAATTTAAAATATAAAATCCTATTCACAATGCCAACAAAATCTATAAAATGCCTAGTAATAAGTCTTTTTGAAAGAAAGCTATAAAACATTACCAATAAATACAAAGATACAACTTGGCCTGTGGTGGCACAGTAGGTAAAAAGCATCAACCTGGAATGCTGAGGTCGCTGGTTCAAAACCCTGGGCTTGCCCGGTCAAGGTACATATGGGAGTTGATACTTCTTTCTCCTATCCCCTCCCTCTCTCTCTCTATCTCTCTTTCTCTCTCTCTACTCTCTAAAATGAATAAATTTTAAAAAATAAAAATATACCAAGGGATAGTCTAGTCCAAGATGGAAAAATCCAATGTTAGAAAGATTCCAATGTTCCCAAATAAATCTATAAAGCCAAAGTAATTTCTATCAAAATCCTTAAAAGATTATTTTTTTAAATTTAAGTTCATTCTAAAGCCCACCTGAAAAAGTAGATAAATGAAAATAGTCCATAAAATTTTAAAAAATAATGAGTGAGGACTTACCTTACCATATAAAAGCAATACAAAGTAATCAAAAATTTATAAAGTATGCTACTGATATTGATAATTAATAATCAAGTACATAAAATACAAACAACATTCCAGAAATGGCCTTATGTGCATACAGAGATTTAATATGTAATGAAGCATTTGATACAGAAATCAAGGGACAGTTTATTCAATAATTGCTATTGTGACAATGACTTCATTTTGTCAAAAACTAAATATAGAGCCCTTTCTAACATCATACTCAAATATCTCTGAGGAATTAAATGTCTAAACATGGATACATGTAAGAAGAGATATAGAATGTATATAAATAATTTTTTAGTTGAAGTAAGAGATTTTTCTAAGTATGACTCCAAACTTAGAAGACATAAAAGAAAGACTAACAGATTCGCCTATTCTGATAACACAGTTTACCATAATTAACCCCACTTGAGACAGAAAGCTTAAATGGGCCAAAGTCCATAGAGGAAACAGAGAAAGTAATCAGGAGCAGGAAAAGGAACAGAACTGGATGTTTTTACAGGAGAATGAAATTATGTCAAACCTTCAGAGAAAAAAATGTTTTCCTAAAGTCCATAGACTTATTGAATATGAAAAGAAATGTCCTAAATCATTTTATAAAGCAAGTATAACATAACACCTAAATTGGAGTACAAAAAAAGAAAGAGACTGCTATCACTTAAGAATATTAATTTAAAAAGTGCTACATAGGCCCTGGCCGGTTGGCTCGGCGGTGGAGCGTCGGCCTGGCGTGCGGGGGACCTGGGTTCCATTCCCGGCCAGGGCACGTGGGAGGAGCGCCCATTTGCTTCTCCACCCAACCCCCTCCTCTCTGTCTCTCTCTTCCCCTCCCGCAGCCGGGGCTCCATTGGAGCAAGGATGGCCCGGGCGCTGGGAATGGCTCCTTGGCCTCTGCCCCAGGTGCTAGAGTGGCTCTGGTCGCGGCAGAGCGACGCCCCGGAGGGGCAGAGCGTCACCCCCTGGTGGGCAGAGCATCGCCACTGGTGGGCGTGCCGGGTGGATCCCGGTCGGGCGCATGCGGGAGTCTGTCTGACTGTCTCTCCCCGTTTCCAACTTCAGAAAAATACAAAAAAAAAAAAAAAAAAGTGCTACATAAAACATTAGCAAAAAGAATCTAATACCACATTAAGAAGAGAATACATTGTGACTAAGTGTGATTTATATTAAGAATTCAAAGTTGGTTCAATATTAGGAAATTTATTGATCTGATAAACCATTTCAATATATCTTAGAAGAAAAAAACCATGATTTTCTCCATAAAATGCCTTTGTGGTAACTGAATTAATGGACCACAAAGATATCCAGGTCTCAATCCCTGGACTTGATGAATTTCATCTTATAAAGAAAGAAAGAGTTTTTGCAAATATGAATAAGGTGAAGATTTTGAAATAGGGAGATTATACTGGATTATCTAAATGGATTCTAAATGCAATCACAAATGTTCTTATAAAATGGGGGTGAGGGAGATTTGACAGAGAAGAGTAAAAGGCATGTGACCACAGAGGCAAGACTGGAATGATGTGGGCACAATCCAAGCAATGCCAGCTGCCGTGAGAAACTAGAAAAGACAAGGAATAGATTATTTTCTAGAGTCTCCAGAAGGAGCACCGCCCTGCTGACACCTTGATTTCATCCTTGTGATACTGATTTTGAACTTTTGGCCTCCAGAATTGTGAGAGACTACCTTCTTTTGCTGTAAGCCACCAACTTTGTGGTAATTTGTTCTAGCAGCCATGGGACAGTAATGCAAAGCCAGAAAAACTTGTGGCAGTATTCAACACCCATTCCAGATTTTAAAAGAAACTCAAGAAAATAGAAATTATTGGTACTTTCTTAAATTAATTAAATATATAAATACTTTATTCTTTCTTTCTTTTTTTTTTTTTTTTGTATTTTTCTG
Source organism: Saccopteryx bilineata (assembly GCF_036850765.1). Lineage (NCBI taxonomy): Eukaryota > Metazoa > Chordata > Mammalia > Chiroptera > Emballonuridae > Saccopteryx > Saccopteryx bilineata. The sequence continues at coordinate 23,261,514 of NC_089500.1, read as the reverse complement.
AAGCTGGAAACCGGGAGAGACAGTCAGACAGACTCCCGCATGCGCCCGACCGGGATCCACCTGGCACGCCCACCAAGGGCGAGGCTCTGCCCACCAGGGGGCGATGCTCTGCCCCTCCGGGGCGTTGCTCTGCCGCGACCAGAGCCACTCTAGCTGCCTGGGGCAGAGGCCAAGGAGCCATCCCCAGCGCCCAGGCCATCCTTGCTCCAATGGAGCCTTGGTTTGCGGGAGGGGAAGAGAGAGACAGAGAAGAAGGGGGGGAGGGGTGGAGAAGCAAATGGGCGCTTCTCCTATGTGCCCTGGCCGGGAATCGAACCCGGTCCCCCGCACGCCAGGCCGATGCTCTACCGCTGAGCTAACTGGCCAGGGCTAAATACTTTATTCTTAAGGCCAGTGTCTTACTTAAAGGAAAAACACTAGAGGAATTTGTAGTAGTATGGGAAACAAAGCAAGAATCCCCTTATTTCCACTACCTTATACTGGAGGTATTAACCAATGCAATTTGAAAAGATGAATTGATTAGAAGCAGAACAGTTGGAAAAGGAATAAACCACCTCTACTTGCAGATGATATGACACAAATGAAAAAATATTCTTTGTTTTTGGCTAGGATGACTCAATATCATTAAAATGTCAGTTCTTGGTTAATTTACAAATGTAATGCTATTCTAATAAAAATGCACAATTATTTCTTATGTAGCTAAATAACATTCATATGGAAAACATAAAAATGTAAAATAGCTAGGGTAATAATGAGAAAGAAAAGTTGAACGGGGAAGGCAGCCTTACCAGACATTTAAACATATTATAAATCGTCCATAATTAATACAGTGTGGTACTGGTGCACAAATAATCAGACCAATGAAACAGAATATAAAGTCTAAAAATAGATACATGTAGACATGGATATTGACTAAATACTCTCAGTCTAAGACAGAAAGAAGTACACATATTAAACTCTAGTTTGTTTTTCACCATGTGTATGGGTTTGCAATTCTGAAACTACTTTCTCTGTTGTTAGCACTGAGTGAATGAGTATATATATTATATATATTGTGGATAATGGGACCCAGATTTCCCTTTGAAAAGGGAGCAGTGATATGCTAGAGCTGGTTTACTCCAGGAAGTGACAATCAACCATGCACACACCTTCTTAACTCCTCATTCAGTGATGATGTCATGTTGGTTTGAAATTGGCCACAGAGGGAATGTTTACACCATGGAAATTGGCAAATGCTGCAAATCAGAATTTTAAAACCACTGAGGAGCTGGTTGTTAAACATTTACCAGCACACCACTGAAAGGAACTGGGAAATGTAGCAAGTGAGGGAAGGCTAGAATGATTTGTGGTATTGGAATGGAACTGGAGGTATCATTATGCACATATCTATTTCCTCACCTTGTTAGTTGAGAGGGCAGGGCCTAGAAACAATAACATTCTAGTGGCAATGACAATAGCTAGAGCACAAATATTGGTCTCTAAATACAATTTTCTTCCAAAAGGAACCAATGTGCTTTGGAGAAATGCCAGAGTCCAGGACTGGGGCAGAGAAATTATCCATTAAGTCTATAACATCTTGTCCCGGAAAACAGGGAATGCTCAAAGAATGATGGAGCTACATCAAAAAGAACAAGGTCTAGGACATGGGATCCAGTTAAAGGGGTTCTCATTGTCCAAATCTATGACAATTTGAGCAATCAAAATAAAAATTGATGGTAACATAATCTATGAAATAAAATACGAATCCTATTAAGAATGGGGTGGGGGGAGCTCTTCCTTACAGTAAAATGCCAACTTAATTATGTAGTTGGAATTAGAAAATCCCTATACAAAACTTGAACACCAATGTTCAAAACAGCTTTATTTATAATAGCTCAAAACTGGGAACAGCTTTATTTTTATAATAGCCAAAAAAATGTCCACCAACAGGCCGATGAATGAACAAACTATAATATGTCCCTAAAGTAGAAAATTATTCACTAATAAAAAAGAACAAATTATTAATGTATACAACTGGGATAAAACTCAAAATAATTATAATAAATGAAAGAAGACAGGTAAAAAAAGAGTATTATTTCTTTTGCTTCAGTTATATAAACTATAAAAAATGCAGCTAATTTATAGTGACAGAAAGCACATCACTGGTTGCCTAGGGAGAGGTTGATGAGGAAAATGAGATTTCGAAGGGACAGAAAAAAACTTTGGAGGTAATGATTACGTTCACTACCTTAATTGTGGTGATGGTTTCATGGGTGGTATACATATGTCAAAACTTATTAAACTATATACTTTAAACATTTTCTTCCAAAAGGAACCAATGTGCTTTGGAGAAATGGCGTTTTCTAACACCTATAAAAGGGCAAAGTGCTAGGTGTTTTCTAAAACCTAACACTGTGGCCTAAAGTGAAAAATTACCCCCTAAACACATCCTCCATCGAACCCACAGAACCTGTGAATATGTTTCTTTACATGATAAAAAAGAACTGTACAGATGGGATTAAGTTAATAATCTTTCTCCCACATGCGCGCGACCAGGATCCACCCGGTAAGCCCATTGGGGTTGATGCTCTGCCCATCTGGGGCGTTGCTCTGTTGCAACCAGAACCATTCTAGGGCCTGAGGTGAAGGCCATGGAGCGCCCAGGCCAACTTTGCTCCAATGGAGCCTTGGCTGTGAGAGGGGAAGAGAGAGATAAAGAGAAAGGAGAGGGGGAAGGATGGAGAAGCAAATGGACGCTTCTCCTGTGTGTCTTGGCTGGGAATTGAACTTCCACATGCCGGGCCGACACTCTACCATTGAGCCAACCAGCCAGGGTAAAATTACTTATTATTTACAAAGAGAAAGGCATTAATATTACAGTGAAAACACCTATAAATATCACTGTGGCGTTTTCTAACACCTATAAAAGGGCAAAGTGCTAGGTGTTTTCTAAAACCTAACACTGTGGCCTAAAGTGAAAAATTACCCCCTAAACACATCCTCCACCGAACCCACAGAACCTGTGAATATGTTTCTTTACATGATAAAAAAGAACTGTACAGATGGGATTAAGTTAATAATCTTTCTTTTATTATTATTGATTGATTTTAGAGAGAGAAGGAAGAGAAAGAGAGAGAGAGAGCGCTCCATCGATTTGTTGCTCCACTCATTCATACATTTATTGGTTGACTCTTGTACATTCTCTGACGAGGGATCAAACCCTAAACCTTGGCATATTAGGATGACACTCTAAATAACTGAGCTACTCGGCCAGGGTCTAAATTAAGGATCTTGAGATGGGAGATTATCCTGGTTTCTCCAGGTAAAACCAGTGTGATCACAATTTTCCTTAAACGAAAGAGACAGGAGAGCCAGAGTAGGAACGTGATGGACAAGTGCAAAGGTGAGACAAACACACACACACAGCCTTGAAGATGCTATGTTGCTGCCCTGAAGATGGAGGAAGAAATCACAAGCCAATGAATTACAGCAGCCTCTAGAAGCTAGAAAAGGCAAGAAATGAGATTCTCCTCTAGAGCTTCCAAAAAGAACCAACCTTGCTGACACCTTGATTTTAGCTTAATGAGACATCTGACCGCCAGAGTTGTGAAATAATAAATATGTGTTCTTTAAAGCCACTAAACTTGTGGTCATTTGTCACAGCAGCAACAGGAAACTAACACAACCACCTCGAAGTTACTACCAGGAAAAGGACAAATAAACATCATGCTGCCCTCTGATATTGAGAAAAACACAGCATCACTTCTGTGAAATTCCTGCCCAAAATGCACAGCCTAAATCTAATCTTAAGGAAACAAGCAAGCTCAAATTGAGAGCATTCTCCAAAATGGCTTCCCTGTATTCTTCAAAAACATCAGAGAAATACAAATAAAGACTGAAGAACTTTTTCAGATTAAAGAAGGCTGAAAGGACTTGACAAATAAATTCCACACAGAATCCTGGATCAGAATGTTTGCTTCTGTTGCTATAAAGAACATTATTGGCCTGACCTGTGGTGGCACAGTGGATAAAGCATTGACCTGGAAATGCTGAGGTCGCTGGTTCGAAACCCTGGGCTTGCCTGGTCAAGGCACATATGGGAGTTGATGCTTCCAGCTCCTCCCCCCTTCTCTCTCTCTGTCTCTCTCTCTCTCCCTCTCTCTCTCCTCTCTAAAAATGAATAAAATAAAAAAAATTAAAAAACAAACAAATAAAAGATTATTGAGGAGATTCAAATAGAGTCTATATACTACCTAATAGTTTCATGGTATGTGATTATGTAAAAAAAAATACTTCCTTATATTTAGAAAATATACAATGAAGTATTTGTAGATAAAGAGAAATCATGCTTGCAACTTTACTATCAGAATGCCCTGGCCAGATGGCTTTGTTGGTTGGAGCATTGTCCTGTAGCCCAGAGGTTGATGGTTTGACCCCGGTCAGGGCATATAAAGGAACAGATCGATGGTCCTCTCTCTTTCTCATTCTCTCTCTCTCTCTCTCTCTCAAGTCAATAAATAAAATTTTTTTTAAATGGTTCAGAAAAATAAATGTACATGTAATATATATACAGGGTGGTTCAAAAGTAGGTTTACAGTTGTTTGTATGGAAAATAATAGAATAACTAATAAATAATAACACAAGTATAGACCGGGCGGTGGCACAGTGGATAGAGCGTCAGACTGGGATGCGGAAGACCCAAGGTCGCCAGCTTGAACGAGGGCTCATCTGGTTTGAGCAAAAGTTCACCAGCTTGAGCCCAAGGTCTCTGGCTCGAGCAAGGGGTTACTCGGTCTGTTGAAGGCCCACGGTCAAGGCATGTATGAGAAAGCAATCAATGAACAATTAAGGTGTTGCAACGTGTAATGAAAAACTAATGATTGATGCGTCTCATCTCTCCGTTCCTGTCTGTCCCTGTCTATCCCTCTCTCTGACTCACTCTCTCTCTCTGACTCTCTCTCTGTCTCTGTAAAAAAAAAGAACAGATAATAACACAAGTATAAACTCTGTTTTGCATACTCACAACTATAAACCTATTCTCCAAAGAGGATATACATCTGGCCAATAGACATATGAAAAGATGCTTAATGTCTATAATAGAGATATTAAAATTAAAATCACAATGAGGTTTCACCTAACACCTGTCAGAATGGCTATCACCAATAAACCAACAAACAAGTGTTGGTAAGAACATGAATAAAAGGGAACCCTCATGCACTGTTGGTGGAAATGCAGATTGGTGCAGCCACTGTGGAAAGCAGTATGGAGTTATCACAGAAAATTAAAAGTGAAACTGCTTTATGACCTAGCAATTGCACTTCTAGGAATATATCCAGAGAAACCCAAAACACTAATTTGAAAGAATATATGCATCCTTAAATTCATTGCAGTGTTATTTACAATAGCCAAGATTTGAAAGTAGCCCAGTGCCCACCAGTAGATGGGTGAATTAAAAAAACTGCGGTACATGTATACAATGGAATGTCTTTCAGCCATAAGAAACGATATCTTACCTTTTGTGACAGCATAGATGGACCTAAAGAGTACTATGCTAAGTGAAATAAGCCAGTCAGAGAAAGACAAGTATTGTATCATTTCACTTACATGTAGAATCTAATAAACAAAATAAATGAACAAACAAAAAAAAAGAAAAAAGAAAAGTTGCATAGAGGAACTCATAATAACTGAGCCAAAATTTGCTTAAAATATATATATATATTTGCTATAAATATATATATATAGGTATATTTATATATTTACAAGGCATATAACGGCAAAGACAAGTCTAGAAAGAAGCACACTGAACATTTGCTAGCGTGAACCTCTATTTCTTCACTGTTTGGATTCCTATAACATAATTTAACATAAAACTAGCAACAATTTCATGTTTTACTGAATACAAACGAATTTATATTATGTATGGTGAGACAATGGCTTTGTGAATGATGACTTTCCCTGTGCATAAAACTTAGAAGATGTCAATGTTCGGAAAGTGGCTCAACCTTACACATCTAAACTTCAATGTGATCCAAATCTTTCTTTCTGTCTCTCTCATTATATTCTTCTTTTCACTTTTTTTTAAAATTTATTGATTTTAGAGAAAGAGAAATGAAAGAGAGAGAGAGACAGAAACATCAATCTGTTCCTGTATGTGCCCTGACTAGGGATTGAACTGGCAACCTCTGTACTTCCAGATGATGCTCCAACCAACCAAGCTATCCAGCCAGGGCTCTTCTTTTTTTTCTTTTTTTAAGGATTTTATTTATTGCCTGACCAGGCGGTGGCTCAGTGGATAGAGCGTTGGACTGGGATGCCAAGGACCCAGGTTTGAGACCCCAAGGTCACCAGCTTGAGCGTGGGCTCCTCTGGTTTGAGCAAAAGCTCACCAGCTTGGACCCAAGGTCGCTGGCTCAAGCAAGGGGTTACTTGGTCTGCTGAAGGCCCACGGTCAAGGCACATATGAGAAAGCAATCAATGAACAACTAAGGTGTTGCAATGTGCAACGAAAAACTAATGATTGATGCTTCTCATCTCTCTGTTACTGTCTATCCCTGTCTATCCCTCTCTCTGACTCTCTCTCTCTGTCTCTGTAAAAAAAAAAAAAAAAAAAAAAAATTTGATTTATTGATTTTACAGAGAGAAAAGAGAGAGGGACAGGGAACAAGAAGTATCAACTCATAATTGCTTCACTTTAGTTGTTCACTGATTGCTTGTCATATGTGCCTTGACCAGGCAAGCCCAGGGTTTCAAACCAGCAATCTCAGCATTCCAATTTGACACTCTACCCACTACATGACCACAGGCCAGGCTCTCTCATTATATTCTTTACATGAATAGAAATACATAAATACAAAATGTGTTATTCAGCTAGTAACATTCAAATATCAACATTCAAAAATGAGATAATCCTCAAATTTGCCCATCAGGCTGATTGACTTTGGTTCTGAGGAATAACACCAAGTATCCATTTCTTTATTCCAGAAATTACTCATCCTCCATGTATCAGTGATTCAGTCTTCCCTGAACGCTGAAAAATGTGACTCCTGTTTCTACTTGTTCTTACTCTAGAAAACTAACAATTTGTTGTCCTTGAGGAGTTTTTTTTTACAAGGTTTAATTTAAATTTAGTTAAGTTTTAGATTTATTTTTAGTTTCCCCACTGCCACTGCCCGAAGGCCATCCCCAAGTTCAGGAAACATTTGGGTTTTCTGTACTTCTTACCCATTCATGACTTTTGAGAATGAGAATGTTTTTATACACAAATTTCAGACTTGTGCATGCATGTCTCCAATGTCAGAATTTTAGAAGCCAGTTTTAGAGACAGGAAGTATTTCTCCAGCACTTGTTCGTCCGAGTCCTCTGTCTTGTCTCCTCCAACTTGTTAATTTCTTACCCAGCTTGATCCAATAAACATCTTGCATGAATTTTGTCTTTTTATTCTTTTTTTTTTTTTTAGAGAGGAGAGGGAGAGACAGAGAGAGAGATAGAGGAGAGACAGAGAGAGAGAAGGGGGGAAGAGCTGGAAGCATCAACTCCCATATGTGCCTTGTCCAGGCAAGCCCAGGGTTTTGAACCAGCGACCTCAGCATTTCCAGGTCGACGCTTTATCCCCTGCGCCACCACAGGTCAGGCCTGAATTTTGTCTTTTTAAAAAAATTTTTTTGTTGTTTTGTTTTTTGTTTTTTATTTTTTTCTGAGACAGAGAGAGAGTCAGAGAGAGGGATAGACAGGGACAGACAGACAGGAACAGAGAGATGAGAAGCATCAATCATTAGTTTTTCATTGAAACACCTTAGTTGTTCATTGATTGCTTTCTCATATGTGCCTTGACCGTGGGCCTTCAGCAGACCGAGCAACCCCTTGCTCGAGCCAGCGACCTTGGGTCCAAGCTGATAAGCTTTGCTCAAACCAGATGAGCACGCACTCAAGCTGGCAACCTCGGGGTCTTGAACCTGAGTCCTCCGCATCCCAGTCCAACGCTCTATCCACTGCACCACTGCCTGGTCTGGCTCTTGCATGAATTTTGAACACAAAGGATATTCAGGCATCTTGGATATGAAACACATGTTAAAATGACATTTCAACTGAGCTAGATCAATAAATATCATTCATCAAAACCTAACTGAGTTGAAAACTTATGTCCACACAAACCTATACATGATTGTTTATAGCAGTTTTAGTCATAATTGCCCAAAATTGAAAGCAACCAAGAGATCTTTCAGTAGGTGAATGGATTAATAAACTGTGGTACAAGCATATTATGGAATATTATTCTGCGATAAGAGGAAAGGGGCTATCCAGTTACTAGAAAGTTACTCTATAACTTACTTGGGGAGGTTGGGATTTGAGATGCTGAGCGATAGCCTTTCATGTTGTATACTGTATATGTTTTTTGCTATATATGCATCTGAATCATTTCACTATTGTACAATGAACATGTGTTACATTCCTACTTTTTTAAAGTACCAATAAAAATTAAAAACAAATGACCCTACTGTATCCACAGGTGGGTTTTTCGGCTTACAGGCCAGGCCATAAGGAGAAGTCACTATGAGTGGGTTGGTCTTGTCACCAGTATACGTGGGAGCTGGAGGAGTGGGCGTAGGAGGTCTTGTTGACTTGAATCTCCATCACCGAGCCAGGTATAGCAACCTAAAGGACAACTTTGGCCTTGGCACAGGCAGGTGTCAAGGCCCCTTCCCTGAAGGTTGGTCCTTGTCCCTCTGGGTCTGTTACTTTTATTCTACTGTCTGAACATGTGTACTCATTCTTCCTTTAATAATTAGTATTTTTAATCTTCTAATTCTTTTAAAATTATACACTTTTTACTTTTCTTGTTCTAAAAATACCTTAAAATTTTTAAAGCGGTTTCCCTGAATCATTTTCATTCATTACCTCAATTTTTTTTTTGTATTTGTCCAAAGTTAGAAGCGGGGAGGCAGTCAGACAGACTCCTGCATGTGCTCAACTGGGATCCACCCGGCACGCCCACCAAGGGGCGTTGCTCTGCCCATCTGGGGCGTCACTCTGTTGCAGCGAGAGTCATTCTAGTGCCTGAGGTAGAGCCCACGGAGCCATCCTCAGTTCCCGGGCCAACTTTGCTACAATGGAGCTGTGGCTGCTGGCAGGGAAGATAGAGACAGAGAGAAAGGAGAGGGGGAAGGGTAGAGAAGCAGATGGGTGCTTCTCCTGTGTGCCCTGACTGGGAATTGACCCCGGAACTTCCACACGGCAGGCCAACACTCTACCGCTGAGCCAACCAACCAGGGCCCATTAGCTCAATTTTTAAAATTAATTTAACTGCAAAGAAATCTACAATTTTGACATACTAATGTATTACTGCCAATTCCACCTCCTTAACACAATGATTTTATCATCTGGGACACAGCCTAGGATAGGGCTGCCCAGATCTTATTATCCTCACTGTACAACAGGAAGCTCAAGCTCAGAGTGATTAGCTGTGTGGCTTTGGGCAAGTCACTTGTGCAGTCTGAGGTGGAATGGAGTGTGGACTGCAGGTGATATGTAGTGAGGACCAGGAGGGCTGTGACCGCCCTTGGCTGGTGGCCTCTCCCTCCCCTCTTCCTGTTCTCTCCTGGCCAATCACAGTTCAGTCTGAATAGCTGCAGTCTTGTGCACTCAGCCTCTCTGGGGCCCTCTTGTCTTTCCAGGCCTCCAGCTTCCCTATCTGAAACCCTTCCCACGGGACTTTGGCCCTGGGCATGTAGCTGGCTGAGCCCTTGGACCCTGGCGCCTTTCAGTTTGGTTTCTGCAGGAGGGACCATGTGACTCACAGGCAGGTGCCCAGACCTGCAGCATAACTGCTCCCTTCAGTCAGAGCTGAAGACTTCCAAGAGGAGCACAGGGTCCCCACAGACAGACTCCCCACCCACGCTGCCCAGGAAACAGTAGTACCAGCCTTTGTCAGCCAGGGAGAGGTTTGCCTGCCAACACAATGGCCTGGGCCATGGCTAGTCAGATCAAGGCCAACCACTCTTGTAAGCAGGAATTATGTGAGAACCCTGATTGAACAGGTAGGTGCTAACACAGGACAAGGAGATGAGGAAGCCTGAACTGGGGACAGACAGCCCACAGGGCTGGTCAACTGTCCAGATCTGGCCATCAGCAGAAGTGCTGATTGAGGCCTGAAATAAATTCTTTTTGGACCCTTAGTTCAGACCCTTAGTTCAGAACCTGGATCTCCGCAGATGGAGCACCTGCATTTGATAACAAGGGATCTGATCTCTTCAAAGCAGATTCCAAGAGGCTGGGCAACCTTGGCCTGGAGCAGCAAAGGAACTTAAATGTTGGTATTTTAAAAGTTTTCAGACATTTGTGGCCACTGTGCCTGTCACTTCAAGCAGCTATTCTTGCAATAGAAAACGCAGTCTTCCAGCAGGAGCAGAAACCCAGCTCCGTCGGGCACGAGTGGGGAGGAAGGGCCGTGGCGACCATTTCCTTGGCGTGCCACCTGGCATCCATCGTTCAGCAAGACTGAGCCCAACAGTCAGCCAGGACCCCACCCTCCAAGGGCAGCCAAACCATCAACTACGTCCATGCAAGCAAGACCGTCAGTAAGTGTGGGGTCTCGGTCCCCCTACCCTGAGCAGCTTATTCAAGTATTCATTCCAACCTCATGCCATCCCATACCCTCCCTTGAGGTGCTCTAGAAACAGATATCCTAGCATTCCTAGTGCTACCTTAGCACTTTTTAGGGATTGGTCCCTCATAGTACCCACCCAGCTAGGCCTGCTCCAGAATGTTGCCCTGCTAACTCACTCCTTTCAGTGTAAAGAGAATGAGTCAGCCTGTTCCCAATCACTGTCATACATGTATGTCTAGAGCATAGGTCCCCGAAGGGCAGGGGTCAATCATCTCCTGATTAGAGGTCCACACAGATCTCTGCTCCACAAATGTCTAAACACCTAAGGGCTGGGACACCAAGACACCAAGACAATTAAATATTGAGTAATATTTTGACCAGAAAAGTGCAAAATAATAAAATATAATAATTCAGTGTTTTGCAAGCTCTCAGTATAGGGAGGAGTTTTAAACCTCAGTGATAGATGAAAATCACAAAGATGAGCTGAACAAACTTGACTGTATAAAGCATTTCAAAGTACATATACCTGTTTAAGTATAATTATCATTTTACAGATGAAAATACTAAGCTTAGGAAGGCTGAGTAACTTGAACAAGGGTACATCCCACAGCCAGGATTCCAGCCCAGCTGTGTTGGACACAAAAGATTGTGTACCTAAGAACCACCCTTAACTACTGCACACCATATTTACTGGGTGCTAGGACGTGTGAATTACACACACAACTGTATACATAGACATGTATACAAGAATAGCTATTCTAATATTGGTAGTCCATGACAAAAAGTATCTATCATTTCAAAAAGTATAGATTGATAAGTAAAGCATCAGAAAGGAAACAAAATCACTTGTAAAAGAGGAAGACAAGAAAATGAAAACCTGTACACTATCCCTGGTAATTAAACACAAATGAAAGTTTAATAAGGCCCTTATTTTTGCTGATTTATTGAGAAGGGAAAAAAACACAAGGGCCATGACTAAAGTTTTTAAACTGGTATCTTTAGATGTTATTAGGGACACTGAGAATACATCTCTGCTTTAGGAAATCAGTTTTGTTCTACATAGCAGAAGTTTTTCAATGTTCTACTATTAATGAATGCTATTTTCAGTCATTCTGATATTTTTGTGAATTTGCTACATGCCACGCATTGACCAGGTACTATTGGAGTGACCAGTAGCAGTGTGGGACTTGACATCAAGGATGGCCATGCCAGCTTTGGAATGATCTGTTGGGGACTTTGTGTATATGAGAGAGAAATAAACATTGTCCTTGTCTAGGCTACTGTTGTTTCGGGTTTTTCTGTCACTCATGGCCAAACCTAACCCTATCTATATAAAATGTAAATGAGCTTTCACCAGCTGGAGGTAAGAACATCAAAACAGAGTAAGACGGTGGGAGGGAAGTGGAGGGCTCAGTGGCTAAGGTTTGAAATGATCATTGTGGATAGAGTGTGATCTTATTAGAGAAACATTGTAAAACGGCTGGGCACTGACAAGTTCTTTCACAAGTTTCCAGAAATAGATACTTCAGGTATCCAATTTTTAAATACCCTTAATGAATGAAGATGTGCATCACAACATTATTTATTGCAAAAAAAAAAAATCAGAAATTGCATAAATGCCAGAAAGCAACAGAATAGTTACATCACATCATAGTTTTGAAATCATTGTTAGGAAAAGTCAATAACAACAGATAAAACAGACTTATGGTATTTTATTATCATACTTATATTTGTTATATTGAAACAGTAGAATATAAAATACCGTATTTCTCCATGTATAAGACACACCATAATTTGGGGACTCAAAATTTGAAAAAAAGACAAGTGCGAAAAAGTGGGAGATGCAAGTAACAAAATCTACAACAATGAGCTCAAAAACAAGCGAGAAAAAGCTGGAAATGCAAGTAAAAAACTACAACCAATGTATAAGACGCATCCAGTTTTTAGACCCCAATTTTTTCCCAAAATGGTGCATCTTATACATGGGGAAATATGGTAATACATATACTATGATTTACAACTATGCACGAAGGAAGAAAACTGGGGAAAGTACCAACTTACCAATAATAGATTTTAAATTTCCTCAATTTTGTTGTGTTACTGTTAAAAACTCTTATTTTAAAAGAGTATGTATGATTCATATTTCCTACTCCTTGAGTAGGTAATAATCTCTAAGAGGTGAGATGTGTGTGCCTCTCTCTGTGACCCACAGCAGCTACCACAGGGCTGCTACCCTACTTCAAAGATAGTTGAGTTGATCTGCCCGAGAGTCCACCACACCTGGGGAAGAACATTCTTCACTTCAACCAGCTGTGGTGTTTCCTCTATAGGTCACAGGGTCTCTCACCAGATCGTGAGCACAATGTGCATGGGTTTTGCTCTTTACATAGATGCTGTGTCCCTCCTGCTCTCCCACGGGTATGTGCTTCTTGTGGAGACAGAGCCCAACCTTGATGACATCATTGTCCCACATACAAGATGACCAGACATGACATCATAGGGGAACAGTTGCTTTTAAAGCGTGGCATGACACTTCAGACTAAAGGGAGGGTAGGGCAGAGTGTTTACCTGAATGAGCAACCTCCACTCACTGCCATATATGGGTTTCACTGTTCCTTCTTTTGTTCACTTTGATGGGAGGGAGGTAAAGAGGTAATTACAACACCGTGGATTGTCTTATGGGTACAAAATGCCAAGAACAGGCAGCTGGGGCGAGCTAATTGTTGAGTCAAAAGCAATCATTTATTATTTGGTATCTGACCTAAGAGGGCTGCCACTGAGTAAGTGAGCAGGAGATGGGAAGTGGTAAGAGCAGAGGCAGGCAGGCTAGCGTGCATCAGGCAGGCCATGGTCAGACTTGTAGACTCCAAGGGAGGCCACTGGAGGAACTTAAGCATGGGAATAATATTCTTATCATTGACTTATGTTTTTAAGTGCTGCTTATGCCCTGGCTGAATAACTAAGTTGGTTAGAACATTGTTCTGATGAACCAAGGTTGTGGGTTTGATCCCGGGTCAGGGTTCATGCAAGAATCAATCAATGAATGCATAAATAAGTTGAACAACAAATCCATGTTTCTCTCTCACCCTACATCTTTCTCTAAAATCAATAAATTTTTTAAAAACTTTTATTTTAAAGAGCTCTTTTCCCTGACCTGTGGTGGCACAGTGGACAGAGAGTCGATCTGGAATATTGAGGTCGCTGGTTGGAAATGCTGGGCTTGCCTGGTCAAGGCACATATGACAAGCAATCAATGAACAACTAAAATGAAGCAACTATGAGTTAATACTTCTCTCTCCCCCCAACTCTGTAAAATCAATAAGGTAAAATCTTCTTTTAAAAAAGATCTCTAGCCTGACCTGTGGTGGTGCAGTGGATAAAGCGTCGACCTGGAAATGCTGAGGTCGCCGGCTCGAAACTTTGGGCTTGCCTGGTCAAGGCACATATGGGAGTTGATGCTTCCAGCTCCTCCCCCCTTCTCTCTCTCTGTCTCTCTCTCCTCTCTGTCTCTCTCTCTCCCTCTCTCTATCCTCTCTAAAAAAAATGAATAAATAAATAAAATAAAAAGATCTTATAAAAGATCTCTAGATGACATGGGATCTGGAAAACAGGAGCACCAACTCAAGAGCGCACTAAAGGGAGGGGCAAGCTGACCGCTGCACGGCAGGCAGGGAGAATAGCCGGCCCAGGCTGGGATGGTGCGGGGGGCTCCAAGAAGGGGTGTCCTAAGGAGGATGGGGTGCGGAGGAGTTCTTTAAATATCTGCTATGATGGAGCATAAAAAATCTCTGATAAAGGTGAAGAATTTACAGAAATAGAAAAAACATCCTAAAGTTCACACGGAATCTCAAGGGACCTTGAAAAGCCAAACAATCTTGAAAAAGAAGAGCGAAACTAAAGGATTCACACTACCTGGTTCCAAACTTGCAAATCTACAGAAATCAAAACAGTGTGGTACTGGCATAAAGACAGACATACAGACCAACGGAATCAAATAGAAAGTCCGGAAATAAATCTTCACATGACTTTTGACAAAGGTGTTGTGGAAGAGAGACTGTTTCATGACGCTGTCTGTACCACAAGCTGAACTCGGGCCAGAATGAAGACTGCTTTCTGCAAACACTGGAGACTGTCTGATCGTAACTGGTGTCCATTCTAACACAAATCAGCACTCTTCCCTTGCCTCCTGCTACGTGCTGGTTCCAGGAACAGGTTGCTGTCCGGAACTGGTCAACCCTGTAAAGTATGTTCCCATACCTGGTAGCATTCACGTATTGGTACCAGTGACTATTCCCTGCCTTTACCCTATATAATTCTTTGGCATCTGCTGAGCACCCAGAGAAATATTCACTTCATCTTGCAGCCACCTGAGATATGCCTTGTGTGTGAATTTCCCTTAATAAACTCTTTTAGTTGCTGGACTGGAGCGGCCTGCTTTTTTCTTCCATCTCATTCTGCCCTCCACTTACGGAGGGAGATTTTGAGTCCCAAGGCTTTTCCCTGGGTGTCTGTATGAACAGTGCCAAGATCATTCAATATGGAAAGAAAAGTCTTTTCAACAAATGGTGTTAGGACAACTGGATATCTACATACAAAGGAATAAAGTTGGACCTTTACCTAATACCATATGCAAAAATTAACTAAAAGTGGATAAGGACCTAAATGTAAGACCTAAAACAATAAAGCTTTTAGAAGATAACATAGGGCAAAAACTTCACAACATTGTATTTGGCAATGATTCCTTGGATATAACACCAAAGGCACAAGTGAAAACGGTAAAATACAATTGTAAAAACAGTGATGTCATTGAGATAGGTGGGACTTTTAGTATCATTCTTGGAGATTTATAAAAACACTTGAAACTGGAATCTGACCACATAAGCAAACAGCAATATGTTTCAAATATGGACAGTCCTCTTTAAAAAAAAAAAAAAAAAAAGAATAGCTTGTCGACCCAGGATGCTGAGGGCCCTGGTTTGAAATCCTGAGGTCTCTGGCTAGAGCACAGGCTTGTCGGCTTCAGCGTGGGATCATCAAAATGATCCAAAGGTCACTGGCTTGAACCCCAACGTCGCTGGCTTGAGCGAAGGGTCACTAGCTCGGCTTGAGCCCTCGGTCGAAGCACATATGTGAAGCAATTAATAAACAACTAAACTGAAGCAACTAGGAGTTGATGCTTCTCATTCCTCTTCTCCCCCTCTATCTCTCCCTTTCTCTCTCTCTAAAAAAGAAAAAACACTTAAAAAAAAGAATAGTGAGTAAATATAGCATTGAAATGTCTAAGAAAATATCCTTTTGTTTTACTTTCACAAATATTTAGCTGTAGTAATTTCATTAAAAAAGAAAGTCTGGCCTGACCAGGCGGTGGCGCAGTGGATAGAGCGTTGGACTGGGATGCCGAGGACCCAAGTTCGAGACCCCAAGATCGCCAGCTTGAGCGCAGGCTCATCTGGCTTGAGCAAAATAAAAAAATGCTCACC
Organism: Saccopteryx bilineata; assembly: GCF_036850765.1. Classification (NCBI taxonomy): domain Eukaryota; kingdom Metazoa; phylum Chordata; class Mammalia; order Chiroptera; family Emballonuridae; genus Saccopteryx; species Saccopteryx bilineata. Next base: position 23,245,452 of record NC_089500.1, on the reverse strand, counting down.
AGCTTGGACCCAAGGTGGCTGGCTCAAGCAGGGGGTTACTGGGTCTGCTGAACACCCGCAGTCAAGGCACATATGAGAAAGCAATCAATGAACAACTAAGGTACTGCAACAAAAAACTGGTGATTGATGCTTCTCATCTCTCTCAGTTCCTGTCTGTCTGTCCCTATCTATCCCTCTCTCTGACTCTCGCTCTCTTTGTCCCTGTAAAGAAAAAAATAAAAAAAATAAACTTAAAAAAATTAAAAAAAAAAGAAAATCTGACCCATTAATGCAATCCAATATGACCTGGTCAATGCTAATTCAACGGCCAGATTTGGGTTTTTTCATTTGCTTTGTTTTTTGCTGGCCATGTTTTATTTGTCCCTTTGCTTCAACCAGGGTAACTAAAGATATAGACAGTATTCAATAAAATAAAATGGCTGAACCAAATTCTAAGAGACTATGATGCCACATTTAACCTAAATTTATTCACTTGCCTTAGGATGAGGAATAGATCATTCAGTAAAAACATACAGTAAAAAAAAAGTTTTATCATGTATGACTTCTAAACTACACTAATGATGTCCCTTAGTTACTTTCATGCACATTTGTCTAATATTCCAATTTAAGAAAAAAACCACAATTAAGATTTCTAGGAGCATTTGATAATAAAGTAATTTATAATTTTTCTTTGTAGATATATTAAGCACCTCCAAAATACAAATTCCATAAACACAGTGAGTGCTTTATTTAAAATGAATACTTAAGTCAAATTACGGGGAGCAGTGGCCATATTGGAACAGTGAGCTCTGAGGCTTTCTGATCGTTCCCAAAGACAGATAATGATAAATGTTAAGGATTTGTGCACTGGGGGTTAAAACTGCCCTATGCTGTCCTTACACATACATACAAAGTGTGCAAATAATTCTCGACAGGAGCATTGGACCGACTAGAGAAAAGTTTTCCTCTTCTCACAAAAAACAAACCTCTATCATATATGTGATGTGTGATCTCTTGCTTGACTCTTATCTAACTAATCTTCAGCCCCAAATGCACAAAGTAAAGTAAAGCAAATCCCACAAAGCAGGTTTAAGCAAACTAGCCAACAGTCTACTGTGTCTCTGAGAAATCTGATTTTCCTGCTTTCCTCACATCCATGCTGCTGGGAAACAAGCCCATGACTCTAAGGCAGGGGATGAAGCTTTGTTGGAGGTCGTAAGACCCACCACAGCTATCTGAATGTGGGACTGAAATACCTGCCGCCTGACTTCTGGAGCGAGATCAGATGGTTCTGTGTTCTTCATGGGTTTTCATAATATGTAAGTTTTTAAATTCCTGCCAACAATCTCTTAACTTAAAGCATCCTCAGTTATTTAGTTGAAAATTTTTAATAGATTGATATTTTTTAAAATTATAATGGCATTCTATGAAGCTAACCAACAGCTCCTCTTATTTAAAGCTACTGGCTGACCTGTGGTGGTACAGTGGATAAAGCGTTGACCTGGAACACTGAGGTCATGGGTTCAAAACCCTGGACTTGTCTGGTCAAGGCACATGTGGGTGTTGATGCTTCTTGCTCTTCCTCCTGCCTTTCTGTCTCTCTCTCTCTCCCCACGCCCCCACCCCTGCCTCTCCAAAATGAATAAAATTTAAAAAAATAATGCTACTTTTTTTGTTAAAACTGGTGATTTCTAGCAAAGGTAAGGAAAAGAAAAACATCAGCCTTTTCCTACTCAAGATAAACTTTTCATTAATATTGAATTTTAAATGACATTATGCTATAGCAAAATATGCACAGTGGATAGAGTGTCAGCCTGGAACGCTGAGGTCGCTGGTTCGAAGCACCGGGCTTGTCGGTCAAGGCACATACAACAAGCAATCAATGAACAACTAAAGTGAAGCAATTTTTTTTTTTTTGTACTTTTTTTCTGAAGCTGGAAACGGGGAGAGACAGTCAGACAGACTCCCGCATGTGCCTGACCGGGATCCACCCGGCACACCCACCAGGGGTGATGCTCTGCCCACCAGGGGGCGATGCTCTGCCCCTCCGGGGCGTCACTCTGCCGCAACCAGAGCCACTCTAGCACCTGGGGCAGAGGCCAAGGAGCCATCCCCAGCGCCCGGGCCATCTTTGCTCCAATGGAGCCTTGGCTGCGGGAGGGGAAGAGAGAGACAGAGAGGAAGGAGGGGGGGGTGGAGAAGCAAATGGGCGCTTCTCCTATGTGCCCTGGCCGGGAATCGAACCCGGGTCCCCCACACGCCAGGCTGACGCTCTACCGCTGAGCCAACTGGCCAGGGCCTAAAGTGAAGCAATTTTGAGTTGACACTTCTCGCTCCTCACCCCTGCCCCTGCTTTCTTTCCCCTCTCTCTGTAAAATCAATAAATAAAATCTTTTATAATATTTATTTTTTAAAAATGACATATCTCACCAGCTGCTCTAGGAAGAATAAATTGGAGAAGGGCAATCGTCAGTGACTTTACCTTTCATTTTGCCACTAGACCAAACAATACAAAATAGCCCTTGTTTTGTGTTCTAGAAAACCAGTTTCCAAGAAAGAATATTTTAAAAAATTAAAGCAATTGTCTAAACATTGTATAAAATAGCATATGGGATCAGCATAAAGGGTCTGTGTGATCATCTGTTTTCTTCTTTATTTTTTTTTTTTAATGGAGCCTCCCACACTAGATGGAGAAAAGCCATAGAGCAAAGCCGGATGCAGATCCAGCTTAAGCTCTAGGAAGGCCCCAGAATGACAAGACTCCAAATTGGTCAAAGGTTTGGAGCAGAGGGACAGGACAGCCCTGGAGCTCTGAGCAAGTTCAGACAGTCCCAAGACTTCCCAAAGCTCTCTTCGGCTGTGGGGGGGGGGGGGGACACACGTTGCTAGCACAGGGACTAAGAGGCTGGTCTGAACCAAGAGCCTTGAGAGTCAGGAAGGCTGGGTCAAAATAGGATCTAGAGGACAGACAGGGACAGGTTGGACCTCAAACACGAGTGAGGAGTGTGGGAGGACATCTGTCTCATCAGGAGCAGGTTGTATAGTCACCCATGCATATCCATATCAATTCATGCCAAAGACAGTGATTTCTCCTCTGCTGTGGCCATGCCACTTCTCTGGAGCTCTGGAAAGCACAGCCTTGGTCAATGTCTTATTCTGACAAGGTATCTTCCACATTAACCAAGACAAATTACAAGTACTGCTTAACTACCTTGCCACAAAGAAGGTACGTGTAGGAAAGGGTGGGAGAGAAACAACATACAGGCGTGCTTCCTTTCGGGAAAACTCAATTGGGAATGATCCAGTTTTAAAGAACAGAGTGGCCTGACCAGTGGTGGTGCAGTGGGTAAAGTGTCAACCTGGAATGCTGAGGTCACTGGTTCAAAACCCTGGGCTTGCCTGGTCAAGGCACTTATGGGAGTTGATGCTTCCTGCTCCTCCCCCTTCTCTCTCTCTCTCTCTCTTCTCTCTCTAAAAATGAATAAAATCTCAAAAAAAATACATTTCACTAAAGAATACAGAGTATTCATCTTCTCAAACAGATTCACAAAAAGGTTTCTTTTTTTAATTTTTATTATTTATTCATTTTAGAGAGGAGGGGGAGAGAGAGAGAGAGAGAGAGAGGAGAGACAGAGAGAGACGAGGGGAGGAGCTAGAAGCATCAACTCCCATATGTGCCTTGACCAGGCAAGCCCAGGGTTTCGAACCGGCAACCTCAGCATTTCCAGGTCGACGTTTTATCCACTGCACCACCACAGGTCAGGCCAAAAGGTTTCTTTAAACAAGCATGGAGCATTTGAATAAGATTGTTTGTGTTTTATATGCTGACTCATACCTTGTCAGGAACATCTACCTAACTTGACCATGGACCTCTCAACTTCCATGGAATGTTCTCCTCTTGGGCCTTTGATGGCTCTTTCCTGATGGTAGCCATATGGTTTTTTGTTGCTGTTGTTTGGGGTTTTTTGTTTTTTTTTTAAACAAATTCTTCTGGTTTTAATATTTTTTATTTATTCATTTTTTAGAAAGGAGAGAGAGAGGAAGAGATAGAAATGAAGGGAGGAGCAGGAAGCATCAACTCCCATATGTGCCTTGACCAGGCAAACCCAGGGTTTCGAACCAGCGACCTCAGAGTTTCCAGGTCAACGCTTTATCCACTGCGCCACCACAGGTCAGGCTGGGGTTGTTGTTTTTTTTTTAGCAAGAACAGAAACAAAGAGACAAAGAGGAACAGACAAACAGGAAAGGAGAGAGATGAGAAGCATCAGTTCTTCGTTGTGACACCTTAGTTGTTCATCGACTGCTTTCTTATAAATGCCTTGACCAGGGGGCTCCAGTTGAGCCAGTGACCCCTTGTTCATGCCAGCGACCTTGGACTCAAGCCAGTAACCATGGGGTTTTGAACCTGAGTCCTCTGTATCCTAGGCCGATGCTCTGTCCACTGTACCACTGCCTGGTCAGGCTGTAGCCCTATGTCTTTGCCTCTCATTCTTTGCCCTTCTCTCCTCCTGCCAAAATATAGGCATTCACCAAGAGTGCTCTTTGGAGACTTCTTAATTCTTTATTCTTTCTCCTCAATTGAGTGACTGTCACCCACTTCCTTTAATTGTCACCTCAGTGCTGATAATAGCTGACAATCACAAATGCTCATTATGTTCCAGGCACTGTTCTAATTTCTAATTTTAATCCTCACAACTGTCCTATGGAGTAGACACTGTTATTATTCCATTTTTATACATGGGAAAACTGAGGCTTGGGACAGAGCAAGGTTTGAAGTAACTGACTAAGGTGCCCAGCTAGTAAAGGGCAGACCCAAGGATTCGAACCTCTCCTGTCCACCTCAGAGACCGCTGGTAACTGATGATGCTCTGTATTTCATGCAATTCCATGCACTTTCTCACCCAGACACCCTTTTCAAGGTGCTGGGGCCATTTCCATCAACCCCTCAAACCCAGAACGTTGAGCAACCGTCATCAGAGAGTAGTCACTGAGATGTGTGCACTGTCATTTAAATATTGAAATGCGGCCCTGAACTGGTAGCTCAGTTGGTTAGAGCGTCACCCTATGTGCCAAGGTTGTGGGTTCAATTCCTGGTCAGGGCACATATAAGAATGAGTAAATGAATGCATAATAAGCAGAACAATAAATTATTGTTTCTCTCTATCTCTCTCTCCCTTCCTCTCTAAAAGCAATAAAAAAATAATAAATGAAAGTTTTAAAAAAACTTTAAAAAAAAGATATATAATTAAATGGAAAAAAAATTGATATACTTCCAAACCCTGCCACCTGTCTCCTCCCCAGATTATTCCCACTAAAATCTGCCCACATGCAGCAACCCTGGCACTGTACCAGGGGCTGAGGGCTAGGCGTGGGGGCTTCAGGATGCTGTTTGGCTTTGTTCCTCACCAGTGCCACCCCTGTGGTTACAAATTGTCAGTATCGCTTCTGCCTCCTGCTCCTCCTCCTCCTCCTCCTTTTCTCTCCACAAACCAGTTCCTCCTCCTAACTTCCTTATTTCTGAGGTCCACACCTCATTCTGTTCACCTTATATGAGCGCTCCTTGCCTCTTCGCTTCTGCTCACCCTCAGCTGGTGGCCTCATTCTGTGGCTCTGACCTCTTCCACCCTCAGCAGCTCATCCCACCTGTCTCTTCTGCCTCTCACTCTGGTCCTCACCCTGGAACAGACCTCTTCTCCCCCTGGCCCAGCTTCCTCAGCCCCTGCTAAACTCTTCCTACCTCCTGCCCCTTCCTCCTTCACATTACTGAGGCCAGCCATTCAAGGGCAAAGCCTAGCTTCCTCATGAGAAATCTACCTTTAACCAAGGTGGTGATCTTACCCTGCCAATGCCCCCTTCATTACAGTTCCTCATACAAAGAAGGTATTTCATGAATATGTATTCAATTGATACCTACTTATATTTCCAAAGTCTCCTACTTTATCCAATCACAACCCTTTCATAAAAGTCATTGCTAGCCGCTCAGTACTCTCAGCAGTCTCACCTCCCTACCTGCTAAGAGTGCAAAAGCTCCACAAGGAGCCCTGGAGGTCCCCAACAGTTTCCCTTCTGCCCCTCTCTTCCCAAATCCTGACTAACCGGTGCATCTGCCTGACTCCTGAGCATCCAATGCAAGGCACCATGGCAGGTGCTGGGGGCCCAGCTAATGGGGACGTCCCTCTAGGAGCTCATGGCTAAAGCTGGAGAAAGATATATTCATATGAAGGTCCAGTGGTGACCCCAACTTCCTCTGGTACTGCCGTGGAAGACAGACATGCAGCTATGCTGGGACAGAGCCTCTTGCTGAGTGCTAACCTCCTTGAGGCATTCACTGAGCTTTTGGTCCATGCAATCACGCTCCACTATTTAACAGCAAAAGGACCTTGAAAAATGTTGCTTAACTTCTGCCACTCAGCTTCCTCACCTGTAAAATGGGATAGTAAGTAAGCTACCACCATAGGGAAGTATGAGGCTTAGGGTAGTGTGCGTAAAGCATTTAGAACAAGCTTTCCACAGATCTTTGCACAGTAATATTAGCTATTATTGTTTTTATGACTTGAAATGCCTAACTGGTGGTAGCACAGTGGTTGGAGCATTGATCTGGGACACTGAGGTCCCAGGTTTGAAACCTCAAGATCACTGGCTTGAGCATGGGATTAGAGACATCGCACAGTTGCTGGCTTGAGCCCAAGGTCGCTGGCTTGAGCAAGGGATCATGGCTCTGCTGAAGCCCCCGGGTCAAGGGAGGTATGAGAAGCAATCAATAAACAACTAAAGTGACACAAGTATGAGTTGATCCTTCTCATCTCTCTCCCTTCTTCTCTCTCTCTCTCTCTTGCTAAAAAAGCAAAAAAAATAAATAAATAAATAAATTATATATATATATATATATATATATATATATATATATATATATATGGTCTACCGGAAAGTTCTGTCAGTTTTTAGAATAAAACAAAATACAAATTTTTCTTACCGTCAATAAACTTTATTAAATAATATAATTGCCATTATTATTAATGATTTCTTGCCAGCGTGAGGGCAATTTGTATATCCCATTTTTGAAAAATGTTTTATCTTTTGATGCGAAAAATTGAACCAGTGCTTGTTTGATATCTTTTTCATTTTTGAATTTTTTGCCCTTCAAAAAATTTTGTAAGGACAAAAACAAGTGATAGTCGGAGGGTGCTAAGTCCGGGGAATATGTTGGATGCGACAGAATTTCCCAGCCTAGTTCTGCAATTTTTTGATGAGTCCCCAAAGCAGCATGTGGCCTGGCATTATCATGATGCAGTATGATGTTCTTCCTATTGAACATCGCCGGCCTCTTTTCTTGGACTGCTGTCTTTAAATTATCCAGTTGCTAGCCTGACCAGGCAGTGGTGCAGTGGATAGAGCGTCGGACTGGGATGCAGAGGACCCAGGTTTGAGACCCCGAGGTCGCCAGCTTGAGTGCGGGCTCACCTGGTTTGAGCAAAAGCCTACCAGCTTGAACTGAAGGTCGCTGGGTCTAACAAGGGGTTACTCGGTCTGCTGAAGGCCCATGGTCAAGGCACATATGAGAAAGCAATCAATGAACAACTAAGGTGTTGCAACGCACAATGAAAAACTAATAATTGATGCTTCTCATCTCTCTTCGTTCCTGTCTGTCTGTCCTTGTCTATCCCTCTCTCTGACTCACTATCTGTCTCTGTAAAAAAAAAAATAATAATAATAATAAATAAATAAATTAAATAAATAAAAAATAAATAAATTATCCAGTTGCTGACAATACTTCTCCAAATTGAGCTTTTCGTTCGGTTTTAAAAGCTCATAATGTATTGGTCCTCGAATGTCCCACCATATACACAACATTCTCTTATTCAGAGTCAAATTTGGTTTAGAGGTGGAAGGGCTAGGTTTTCCGGGTTCACAATATGCCCTTTTCCTTACAATGTTTTCATAGGTAATCCACTTTTCATCTCCAGTTGTCATCTGGTTCAAGAAGGGCTCGATTTTGTTCCAAGCAAGCAGAGATGTGCATATGACGACTCGATCATCCAAATTCTTCTGACTTAATTCATGTGGCACCCATCTTGAATATTTCCACACCAATCCTATCTTCCGAATATGGTCTGAAATGGTTTGCTGAGCTGAATTAAGCCTTTCTGCGATCTCCGATGTTGTCAGAAAAGGATCTTGTTCCAACATGATCGTAACAACATCGTCATCAATCAAAGATGGTCGCCCAGAACGTGGCTTATCAGAAAGGTCGAAATCTCCTGTTTCGAATTTTTTGAACCATCTTCTGCATGTCCTATCAGAAACTGTACCTTCACCAAACACTTTCAATAAATTTCTACATGCTTCTGTAGCATTTCTTCCTTGTTGAAATTCGTAAAAATTACAGTGGTGTAAATGAACTTTATCAGTAGCCATGGGTACACTATCGCTTCACACATAAGACTAACGTGAATCAACTTTGTTTTAGTTAATTTGCTACGTCAGTATGTATACATTAAGTGATAAAAATAGAGAGGCACACATGCGCCAAATAAACATGTGCTTACATGTCAAAACTTGTTGTGATAGAAACGGACAAAACTTTTCGGTAGACCTGATATATATTTGATGTAAAGTGTCACAGGAAATTAGAGATGGAAGATAACCTTTGCAAACTATCTCTCTGGATCTCAAATACCTTCTGAAAGTATAAGCCTAGAAAGTTCTTTCTCTCAGACAATCGCCTAACCTCTACGATCCAACCCATGCCTCATTCCTGTCCTCTGCCCTAACTTTTCCTGCAAACGTGCATCGAGAAGAGCTGCGCGGATACCTTACTGTGGCCTGGAAGCCCTCTGCAGACGGAGGGTGCAGTTCTTACCCTAGCACACGCACTGTCCGTCTCACTGATCGACTGTACTCATTCAGCAACTCTTCGCAGAGCACTCATTGTATGTCAGCCTGTGTAAGGGGCAGCGGCATTGAAAGCCAGTACAGTAGCTGTCCACATGGTGCTCACGTGTTTGTAGGCCCCCAAATTCAAAACCATAAACTAAAAAATGCTAAGGGCCAGAATGTGTGCCAGGTGAAACGATGACAGAGCCTGGCATCCCTGAATCAAGAAAGGCTTCCCTGAAGAGGTGATATCTGGGTGAAGATATGAAAACTGGGTGTCACACTTTGGGGGCAGAGGGTGAGGCAGGTCTCTCTGCCCTGCTTCTTCCCACAATGCCTGTTACGGGACCCAAAAGTCCTACATTCTACCAGAATAGGCCTCCTTACAGAGCCAGCTGTGAAATCATTCACGCTCTCTGTGCAGCTGCACAGCCCTGCACCCCACAGGTAGGAAATGTCCCAAAACGCCAGGAAGAAAGGACTTCACAAGGCAGGGACACCACAGAGCCAGGTTTCTCCACCCAGCAGCCCATGAATGGGGACAGGGAGGTGTGAAGCTAAATGGAGAACAAGCAGAGTCCCAAGCAAGGAGTTGGAGCCACTTGGCAGCTGTAGGTCAACTTTGAGGTGTACTGACTTCCTGCTCCCGCCTTAAAGGGATGAGGGTAGTTCCTCTAAATGCAGGGTTTACACCTTGAGGGGGCACCTGGGGGGTGAGAAGACTGGACAGAGGAGGACAGGGAGCAGGCAGACCTGTTGCCTCCTGCTGGTCCTACAGGGCTTGGATGCCCTCGCTAGTTCATAAGGCCTCACACACGACGCCCTCCCTCTGGGCTGGGGCCAAGGCCTGGGCGGAGGGCTCAGGAAAGAGGGCTGCCGGATGGGACAAAACTTCTGTAACAGAACCCCGCTAAGATCTGCAGGGGAAAGTCGGGAAATAACGCCGCTCTGACTGTACGTGGCCGCGGACCTGGAAACGACCATCCCCTGGGGGTGACTGCCACTGTGAGCACGGCGAAGCTCAGCCCAGGTCCCCGACCTCAGCTTCCCCCAAATCGGCTCACGCGCGGCCTCCAGGGCCATCGGCGACTCTCCCCGACAGGTCGCTCCTCCATGGGGTCTCGGTTTCCTCATCTGTGCGATGAGGGGTGGATGTCCCAACTCTCCAGGGCTCGGGCTACACCGGCCCGCGGCAGCGCGCACTGCTGGGGGCACGGACGGCAAAGGGGGGGGCCCGGGACCGGACTTGGGGGGTGCGGACGCGCGGCAGGCTAGGGATTCAGGCAGAGTGGGAACCTCACCCCGGCGTCCGCTCGGGTTCTGCGTCTGAGCCGCACAACCTCCCGGTCCCCCGGAGAGGCCGGTGCGCGGCGCGGCGCGTGGTCCGGGAGCGGTGGGTACGCGGCTGGGGCGCCTGCCCGGGCGGACTTACCCAGAAGTTCCTCTTGAACAGTGAGCCCGTCATGGCCGGCACTTCTGCGGGTGCGGAGGAGAGCGGAGCGGCTACTGCGCGCTGGCAGGCCTGGCGGTCACCGCCAGCGGTCCGGCAGCCCAACTCCGGAGTCCCCACCGCCGGCCGAGAGGCCCGCCCCCGGGGACTAAACCACGCCCGAAAGGACCGCCGCGTCCCCGCCCTCCGCCGCCCGCCGCTCTGGGACCTGATGAATCCCTGACGCACACCGATTTAATGCTCCGAGGTCAGGCAACAACCGCTGAGCAAGCCCCTAAGTACCTCCCTCCCTCAGGAAGCCTCGGGTCATTGGAAGGAACTAGTCCAGTCGCCTACCCGAATTCCTCGCAAAGAAATCCAGGCTCTGCAGGGTGGGGAAGGAGCCCCCGCCTGATCACAGGGTGGTCGCGTGGACCGAGTATCAGCTCCGTATAGCCTGAGGACTGACGATGCTGCGATTGCGTGAAGTGTAGACGCTTCAAAGAGTCGTGTTCACGACCCCAAGTGCCCGCTGCAGATCAGCCAGCCCTTGGGACACGTTTTAGTCTCAAAGTCATGGAAAGGCAATTGATACTTTCCCCCCTTGACTCTAGGTCTCTTAGTGGGGTCCTTACAAGGCGTTCAGGATCTCAGCACCTCCCCCCCCCAAAAATAAAAACCCACAGGGTTTTCCCACTCTTAAGATCCAAGACCCTCTCCATCAATCCCACTCCAGCAGTAGGAGCCCAGAACTTCCTTCCTCTTGTTCCGCTTTCACAGCACAACACCCCCGTAAAGAGCCCCAGGGCAAGCCGAACCCATCCCTGCTTTGTAGTAAAACGGTGTTCTGGGACAAAGTACTGCCCGGTGCCCTGTGCCCTGTGCCAAAGCTGGAGCCCAGAAAGGCTGAATGAGTAGCCCGAGATCACAGCGTATTATAGGGATGAAGAGCTCGGTTAGAGCACTGTCCTTCTAAACAAGGCCAGAGCTAAAGACACACGTCACTCCTGAGGCAGATCCACTCAGGCAGGAGAGGATGAAAGTCAAGGAGGATACAAATACTGAGCGCACAACCCCAAGCCTGGAGAGGCAAGGGCTTGCCTCTTGAGCAGGCTCTAGCTCGTCCAGACACAGTGAAAAAGGAATGGCTAAGATGACTTAAAGGACCGCTAAGAGGTTCTGCTTGGTAATGTCATCCCCAGTCCCACAATTACAAGAATGAAGAGCTGGCCTCTAGCTCTGCGTGACTTCAAGGGCATGCATACGTTCATCTGGTTTTTCATCTCTTTGGAAAGCTGGTTATAAAGAAGGGAAGCCTGGCAGCATCATTAGGATTCATCAGAGGTGGTGGGCGCGGGGTGGAGGTGGCAAGGGTAGGAGGGAGTCGCAGGAAGATAGGTTGAACCTTAGCGGGAGGGGTAAGAAATACTGCTAACTGGGAAAATGAAAGAAGCTGGAGGGTCAAGGACAAGACCAAGACTTTTCCTGGAAGTTTTGAAGATTTTGGAACAAATATTTTATATATAATTTTTTTTTAAGTCTTAGAAATTAGAAAGTATTACAAGTTCATGGTACACTGCGCTTGGTTTTCGAGGCTCAGGTTTCAAAGATCCCTGAATTTTAACACTCTTCCACCATCAGGTGGCAAGATTGCAAATTGCAAATGTTTGTCAAAGCTGCCAGAAAATTTTACTCACTCATTCCTCATTTATTAAGCTCATCACCTGGGCAGGTGTTGCAAAAGACAAGTAAAATATGTACTATATTCAAGGGGCTATGAAAAATTTGGGATATTTTACTAACATAGTTAACATTACTACAGCAATTATGAAATAATGAACTTTAATGGTTAATACATTTAAGATAGCTTGTTAATATTTTGACATAATCTCTTCCAATAATATCTATTTGCATGGTTAAGCTCTTACTGTACATAAAATTTAATCTTTCTTTTTTTTTAATCTTGCTTTTTTTAACTGAACAATATTTCCTAAGCATTTTCTAAAATCCTTAAATAAATCTTTACTAACAAATAGTTTGAAAGCACACAGTGCAAATAGGAAGAGGACATGAACAGACACTTCTCCCAGGAAGAAATACAGATGGCCAACAGATATATGAAAAGATGCTCATCTTCATTAGTTATTAGAGAAATGCAAATTAAAACTACAATGAGATAACAACTCACACCTGTTAGATTAGCTATTATCAACAAGACGGGTAATAGCAAATGTTGGAGAGGCTGTGGAGAAAAAGGAACCCTCATTCACTGTTGATAGGAATGTAAAGTAGTACAACCATTATGGAAGAAAGTATGGTGGTTCCTCAAAAAACTGCAAATAGAACCACCTTATGACCCAGCAATCCCTCTACTGGGTATAAACCCCCAAAACTCAGAAACATTGATACGTAAAGACACATGTAGCCCCATGTTCATTGCAGCATTGTCAGTGGCCAAGACATGGAAACAACCAAAAAGCCCTTCAATAGATGACTGGATAAAGAAGATGTGGCACATATATACTATGGAACACTACTCAGCCATAAGAAATGATGATATCAGATCATTTACAACAAAATGGTTGGATCTTGATAACATTATACGGAGTGAAATAAGTAAATCAGAAAAAAACAAGAACTGCATGATTCCATACATAGGTGGGACATAAAAACGAGACTAAGAGACATGGACAAGAGTGTGGTGGTTGGGGGGGGAAGGGGGAGGGGAAGGGGCACAAAGAAAACTAGATAGAAGGTGACGGAGGACAATCTGACTTTGGACAATCTGACTCACTCATTCCTCATTTATTAAGCTCATTACCTGGGCAGGTGTTGCAAAAGATTGAATGACAAGATAACCTGGACATGTTTTCTTTGAACATATGTACCCTGATTTATGGATGTCACCCCATTAAAATTAATAAAAATTTTAAAAAAAGAAGAAGCACACAGTGCTGGTCAAAACAGACACTCTTGCATATAAAATTGAAAACCTTTGTGAAGAGAAATTTGGGTCTGACATCAAAATTTAAAATGCATCTATCATTCTATGTTGAAGAATTTACCCTCCAAATATATCCCCCCATGTGCAAATTGAAATATGTATGCAGGTATTTATAGCAGCATGGTTACTCTAACAAAGATGTGAAGCAACTAAGTATCCATCCATGAAGAATTACTTCAATATATGGTGATATATATTGACAATGAAATCATACTAAAGCATAAAAAATGAAGAAGCTATTTGTATGTTGATGTGAATAACCATCAGATATGTTTGGGCGAGGAGGAAAAAGGACACTCACACAATTTTAAATCCCCTTGAGGAAGGAATGGTGCTGAGGGACACAGGGAGGGGGACCTACTTTTCACTTCATGCCATTTTGGACCTCAGAATTTGTACCATGAGTTTAGTACAAACCCCAAATAATTAAAAAGAAAACTCGGTATCATTTTAATTTTTGTATAATATCCCCATCAAATGGATATATTGATACTTTACCATTTCCCTAATGTTTTTAGAAATATTACTATGATAAATATCTTTTATAGAAATCTTTAAAATTTCTCATGTGGAATTATGGGTCAAAGAATACAAACATTTCTAAGGTACTTGAAATATATTGCCAAATTGTTTTCCAGAAAAGTTGTATAATTTCTATTCCTCTTGGATATCTTACCTCTCCAAGAAGGTTGCAAAGCACCTCATAAAAGGTATTCTCTCATGTATTAAACGATGGAGCCAGCCAGAGAATTTCAATGAACTCTCTCTGAGCCTCAAAAATACCAATTTTTCAGTCCCTATAGTCTGATCCCTCCCTTCCTGGAAGCAAGGGTAAATCTGGCAGGGGTACTGACCACCTAGCTAATGCCCATTGGAGTCCAGGACAAGGACCTGGCCAGAGGCCATGGCCCCAAAACACCAGAGGGCAGGAGTAACCTGTTATTAAATTTGCCAACTCAATGTCAAAAAGTGGAGAGGCTGGGTTTTGTCACTAAGATTAGAAGCTGAGTAGACTGAGGAATGGAGCAGAGGGTCACAACAGGACAGGAATAGAATACACAGGAAAAACATTCAGGAGCCTTCACTGTCCAAAGTTTAGCTGTGTCACGGCTGAAGAGGTCTGCCTTAAATCAAAGCAAGGATTAGAGTGGGTACCATCAAATCCTTAAATCTTCATAAGTAGAAGTGAGGTAAGGGACTCCAAGGACCAAATTTTGGCCCAAGTAGTTTAAGGGTGGAAAAACTTGGATACATACTGTCATAGAAGACAGTCTTCTGTATATAGGAGAGGGAGGGAGCTTTTTTTAAAATCAATAGCCCTTAATGGCAAACCACAGAAGAGGAAATTTATGATACATTTGTCCTACAAAGGACTCATATCCAGTATAAACAGAGAAAATTTGTAAAGTAAAACAAAACCAGGACTGTACAGGGTTGGGGCAGGAACACATAAAGTAAGCCTGGAGAATCTTCAGTTCCAGAAAGTATGTGAGTGCACGCGCGCACACGCGCACACACACACAAAACTAAGGCACATCAAAGAAACACAGGAGCCAACTGAAAGAGCCCACGACGGCCAAAGCTAGAACAATTTGAGTAACAAAATATAATATTGGGTCTGATTGGAGATCCCAATCAAATTCAAAATGTATTCTAAAGGGCTAGTTGACATCTCAAAATAGTCATGGCAGGCCCTGGCCGGTTGGCTCAGTGATAGAGCGTCGGCCTGGCGTGCAGGAGTCCCGGTTCAATACCCGGCCAGGGCACACAGGAGAAGCACCCATATGCTTCTCCACCCCTCCCCCTCTCCTTCCTCTCTGTCTCTTCCTTCCCCTCCCGCAGCCAAGACTCCATTGGAGCAAAGTTGGTCCGAGTGCTGAGGATGGCTCTATGGCCTCTGCCTCAGGCGCTAGAGTGGCTCTGGTTGCAACAGAGCGACGCCCCCTGGTGGGCATGCCGGATGGATCCCGTTCGGGTGCATGCGGGAGTCTGTCTGACTGCCTCCGTTTCCAGCTTCAGAAAAAAAAAAAAAATTACAAAAAAAAAAAGTCATGGAAAACAAGAAAAAGACAAATGAAATATTTTAAAGAGAATAAAATATACAGCAAATGTAATACATAAAACTTTGCTTGGATTCTGGTTTAAAAAATATTGTGAAAGATGGTTATTTGGAGAAATTTCAATATGGACAGCATATTATTGAATCAATATTTATTTTCCAACATTCACCACTCCCCCATAACCTATACAAAAAACACATTTTATGACAGCCATTAGGCAGAGTATTGAGGCACACCTGGTGCCTGTAAGGTCTATCTGACTAGTCTGTAATTGATAAAAAATAACATTTGAAGCACAGAATTTGCTTCTCTTGGTTCATGGCTGCAGTAGAATGGGCTGGGCTCTGGCCCAGCAAACCTAACAGTGAAAGAACCATGTAGGACACAGGTGTGACAATGAACAACTTAAGTAGAGAGGAGCCATTTAATAAATGGGAGCTTTAAATAACTGAATATGCATATGGAAAAAGATTCCTCATCTTGACACAAAAATATAATCTTAGGCTCTGGCCCATTGGCTCCATAGAGTTCATCCAGCGTGTAGACGTCCTGGGTCAATCCTGCAACCATCTGCTTCTCCACTCCTCTCCCTCCTCTTCCCTCCCACAGCCATGGCTTGGTACGAGCCTGTCGGGACACTGAGAATGTCTCCTGAGCCTCTACCTAAGGTGCTAAAAATAGCTTGGTTGCAGCATGGCCCTACATGGGCAGAGCATTGGCCCAACAGGGGTTGCCAGCTGGATCCTGTTCAAGATGCATGTGGGTGTCTATCTCCCCTCCTCTCACTTGGGGGAGGGGAAAAATATATATATAAACTCCAGGTGGATTGTGTAGTTCAATCCTATGTGTCAACCTTGCTAGGCAGCCTGTGGTATCCAGTTTTTGGTCAAACACCAGTGCAGATAATGTAAAGAAACTTTTTAACACTTAAAATCATCACAAGACTCTGAATACAGGCTTATTACTTTCCGTAATGTGTATGGGTCTCATCCAGTTGAAGCCTTAAGGAAATACCCAAGGCCTACCAAAGAAGGAATTCTGCCTCCAGTCACAACTGTCCTGGGTCTCTAATCTGCCAATCTACCCATTTGAACTCACCAGCCCCCACAATCCCTCTCTATACATCCTACACTGTATTTCTCTGCAGATCTCATGACCTGGATTAATCTGATAACAAATGCAAACCTTTAAAACTCTTAGAAAATAGGCCCTGGCCGGATGGCTCAGCGGTAGAGCGTCGGCCTGGCGTGCGGGGGACCCGGGTTCGATTCCCGGCCAGGGCACATAGGAGAAGCGCCCATTTGCTTCTCTACCCCCATCCCCTCCTTCCTGTCTCTCTCTTCCCCTCCCACAGCCAAGGCTCCATTGGAGCAAAGATGGCCCGGGTGCTGGGGATGGCTCCTTGGCCTCTGCCCCAGGCGCTAGAGTGGCTCTGGTCTCGGCAGAGCGATGCCCCGGAGGGGCAGAGCATCGCCCCTGGTGGGCGTGCCGGGTGGATCCACAGGAGTCTGTCTGACTGTCTCTCCCCGTTTCCAGCTTCAGAAAAAGAAAAAACAAACAAAAAAAACCTCTTAGAAAATAGTTATATTTGTCACTATAGGATAAAGGACTCCTAAATAAGATTTATACCACAAAAGTGTAATTTGATTACATTGTAAGAGATGTTTATAAAAAAGTACATTAACAAGCTACACACTGACAAATGTTCACAAGTCTATTCATCTGATATCTCCTTTCTCAATTTTTGTCTCGATCTTTCATACTACACCTAACATTTTTAAAATTTCCTTGTGGATTTTGTGTCCTTTTCTTGTTTACAGTAGCTTTTTAACAGTGAAGCTAGTGAGGCTCTTCAACATTATCAAATGTGAACTTTGCCACATGTATATAGCTAATGAATTTTATTTTTAAAGAGACAGGAAGAGGAGAGATGAGCAGCTTTTATTTATTTTATTTATCAACTTGTAGTTATTTCACTTTTTAGTTGCTTTTTATTGTCTGCATCTCATACCTGCCCTGCGAGCCAAGGACCTTTGGGCTCAAGCTGGCAAGCTCACATTTAAGCTGACAAGCCTGTGCTCCAGCCAACACCCTCAGTGCCTCGAACCTGGGCCCTCAGCATTCCAGGTACACGTTCTATCCACTGCACCATTCACTGGTCAGTGAATCTCTTTAATCAATTACAAAGCACTCTAGTCTTGCAAAAATACTTAGCTGTGAATTATCTGAGTAAGCCCACTTAGATTGTAACACTCAAGTAAAATTCAGCTATGAAGACTGTTTACCAATTCCTCAAAGTAATCCCAGTTTTTTACAAAGAATCACTCAAACTACAGAAAACAGCCAAGCAATATGGAACCTTTATTTTTAAGGTGATTTCTGTACATCTGGAATATGAGAGTAATCCTTTTACAAATGGAACTGATGACTATAAGAAACCATGACAAACACAAACTGGTATTTGATGTGAATCCATAGGAGTTTAAGCTTCAAATCCAGCCAAGAAGTTTGTTACAATCTCCTTCAGCTTTGCATCCGACTGTTCTGAGATCTTACCGTCAGCCCTATTTGGAAATAAAGCAGATCATTAGTTCTGAACTCGACAAAGATTCATTGACTAGGCTAACTACAAAATTCAAAAGAAGTTTAGCAAGACTTTATATCTTAAAATTCACAAAAAGAGGCCTTCAATTGTGTTCATACCTGATATTACCCAATAGGGCTTGGTGCTGGCTGATAACATGAGACAAGAAAGCATTCTCAAACTTTGTGATCTTGCTGGGCTCCAGTTTATCAAGATACCCCCTTACACCAGCATAAATAACAGCTACTTGTTCTTCAATAGCCATGGGAGCTGAAAGGAAACAAAAGCCAAGTTACCAGTCAGAGAAAGTTTATTATCTGGCAGTGTATATATTGGTTTGGGTATAATTACTTGCTAAAATTTTCTTTTCTTGTTAATTGTGCTTGCTGATATTTTATAATGATAAATGCATACTAACATTCTTTTAAATCTGCCCAATTCTATACCCATTTGGTGGGGTAGGGTGAGGTCAAGGGAGGGAAGAGCAATTAATAAGTGCTAATTCCCCAAAAGAAAGGTATTAAATATATTTAATAAGTTTTACTGATTATAAAGTTTGTAGCATTTACATTTAAATAGGAACGGTCCTTTAATTAAATAAAATAGGCATTGATGGCATTCAAAACGCAGGACCTCTGACGAAAAATAACATGTATTATAACTTATAAAAAGCTATGTGATATTCCCACAGCAGGAACTTGACCCAAATAAAAAGAACAACTCACAATACTGTCCTTGCTTCAGCAACTCAGTCAGACGCACACCACGACTCAAGAGTTGTTGAGTGGCAGCATCAAGATCAGAACCAAACTGAGCAAAAGCAGCAACCTCCCGATACTGAGCCAATTCCAGCTTCATGGTACCTGCCACCTGAAATACAGAATGGGTTAACTTCATACAATACAAAAATACGTAACTCGCCTGACCTGTGGTGGCGCAGTGGTTAAAGCGTCGACCTGGAAATGTTGAGGTCGCCAGTTCGAAACCCTGGGCTTGCCTGGTCAAGGCACATATGGGAGTTGATGCTTCCAGCTCCTCCCCACCTTCTCTCTCTGTCCCTCTCTGTCCCTTTCTCTCTCCTCTCTAAAATGAATAAATAAAATTAAAAAAAAAAAAAAAAAAACGTAACTCAATGAGACAGTGCGCTAAACAAATACACTGATTTTAGCCTAATGAGGAAACCCATCACCAACAAAGTAATGTAAATTACCTGCTTCATGGCCCTGGTTTGGGCAGCAGATCCCACACGTGACACAGACAAACCAACGTTAATGGCAGGGCGAATACCTTTGTAGAACAATTCTGTTTCCAAGAAGATCTACAAGGTAAGGAGAATACAGATGCTAACAAACTTAAAGAAATTAACACTTCAAAAAGACAATGCCAAAAAACTGAAGCCCAAACACTGAGAAAGAATGCCAAATTATTTCTTATGGTAATGGTAAAGAGCTCCTTAAATCTTTCACAACCCAATCAACCTACATATGTCATTGCTGAGGTTAGAAGTGCAAGTCATGGAAAAAGTAGCATTGTATTAAAATATATACAGGTGAAGTGTTATGAGCTCTTGGATTTGTTCAAAATTATCTATTGGGGGGGGGAAGAATAGTAGTCGGTATAAATGAAGCAAGAATGAAGTATTCTATTCTATGAATTAATAAACAGGGGAGAGATAAATGGGATTTTTGCTATACTATCCTATCCTCCTTTTGCATTAATTTGACATTTTCCATAATAAATAAAAAAGACTTTTAACAAATCAGTTCATAACCACCAGTCTCAATCAATGCCTTGGAATCATCTTAAGCTTTTATACTTATATTAAGCATGGAAAGAATACCTGTCCGTCAGTGATGGAAATGACATTTGTTGGAATGTAAGCAGACACATCACCAGCTTGTGTTTCTATGACTGGTAAAGCAGTCAGGGAGCCACCACCAAAAGAATCGTTCATCTTGGCTGCTCTCTCTAGCAGACGGGAGTGTAGGTAGAACACGTCACCAGGATAGGCCTCACGACCAGGGGGCCGGCGCAGCAGCAAAGACATCTGACGATAAGCAACAGCCTACAGTACAGAAAAAGGTAGTGAAATTCACCTATTAAACAGAAGTTACATTTGTCAACTTTTACTGGATGCAAAAATAGTCTTAAAAATATATTTCTTTTGACCTGTTTGGATAAGTCGTCATAGATGATCAGAGCATGTTTGCCATTATCCCTGAAATATTCTCCCATAGAACAGCCAGAGTAAGGAGCCAGGTACTGAAGTGGGGCAGCATCAGAGGCTGTAGCTGAAACCACAATGGTGTACTTCATGGCATCTGAGGAAGAAAACAGAGTTTAAGTTTTACAGGGTTGTCAATATTGTAATTCTTAAGTTAGAGACTACTGTAATGAAAAATATCGAAGTCCTTTTACCATGTGATTTACTATTAAGATTAATCGGAATCAAACAACTTCTCCTTAGTTTGTTTTATGCTACTTTTCATGTTTTTGTTTTACTTATTGATTATCTTAGTTGAAAGTTCATTAGAGAGTAATTAAAATCAGCCTTTATTAAGTACACACTATACTAAGTAACAGCAATCAGACTAAAGTTCTTATAACCTGCATCTGTAAGTCTCTTCACCAACTGGGCAACAGTGGATCTCTTCTGACCAATAGCAACATAGATACAGTATAGCTTCTTCTTTTCATCAGTTCCATCATTGAAACGTTTCTGGTTAATGATTGTGTCAATAGCAATGGATGTTTTCCTTTAAAAGCAGAGTAAACAAAAATCTTACTAAATAAGTATTTCAAAGATTTTCCCAATTAAAATTTCACTACTCAAAGGGGGTGGGGGAAATATATTCAGTGGGACACTTGAATCTATGTAAATACAAAAAATTAAAATCATAAAAAACCCATAAAGTTTCACTACTATGACTAATCTGCACATATTCTACTCTCCTCATTATATCCAAAGCATTTACCATCCCAACACTAAAAAGTAATCTTTTCACAGAGCCAATTTTAGTTAGAACTCTTAATAAGCTTCTGAGTCTTTACCCAGTCTGTCGGTCACCAATAATCAGCTCACGCTGGCCACGACCAATGGGCACCAAGCTATCCACAGCCTTAATGCCAGTCTGCATCGGTTCCCGCACAGAGATTCGAGGAATGATCCCAGGAGCTTTCAGGCCAACTCGCCGACGGGTCTTGGAACCAATTGCACCCTGGAAAAAAAATTAAAAAGAACCCAGACAATAAGTTTTAGTATTTGTTAGAAACTACATGCCTGACCTGTGGTGGCACAGTGGATAAATGTTGACCTAGAATGCTGAGGCCACTGGTTCGAAACCCCAGGCTTGCCTGGTCAAGGCACATATGGGAGGAAGGGAAAACATCTAATGAATGACAAACCTACCTTTCCATCAATGGCATTACCGAGGGCATCTACTACACGACCCAACAGCTCCTCGCCAACAGGAACATCCACAATGGCTCCTGTCCGCTTCACAATATCTCCTTCCTTAATTAGCTTATCATTTCCAAACACGACAACACCAACATTGTCAGGTTCCAAATTCAGAGACATACCCTACACAAAAGACACAATCGAACACCTGAGTGGCTCTTTTCCCCACATACCAACACTACATGATATCAAAATAGCTAGGGGGAAAAAGCAGTATTGTCCTTTAGATCTGGCTGGTTTACTCTTAAGTACTTTCCCAACAATCTTCTTTAAGACTTTTAAAATAGCAACATGTTTCCTTGAATAATCTTAGAATAACATTATAACCCTACCAAGCTCCTTATCACATCCTCAAAGAACACACAAAAGCAAAGAAGTTGAGCATATTAAACCTTTTTCTACTGCATTTCCTTTGACGATGGCTTTTGAGCTAGGACGATCAATATGAAATAAAGCGATCAAGGTCAACTGGAAATTTTAAGACATATTTGATTTATATCTTTTGATCTGTAAGAAGCTCCATAAACAGTGTAATTATCTAACGAGACTCTCTACTTCAGATTTTCCTAAAAGGTAAAACCATATTTCAAAATGGAAAGATTTTAGGTCCCTAAATCATGGCTGAAACAAGAAAAGCTATTACAGGAACTGAGTCTGGTCAGCAATGAAAGATCTGGCGAAGTACTTAGAATACAGAGGAATATCATAGAATGTCATTGGAGGTACTGAATCTTTAGTCTAAATCTCAGACTTCAATATAATAGTCACTAACCACATGTGACTTCTAAACTAAATCAAATTTTTAAAATTCGGTCTTTTAATCACACCAACCATGTTTCACGGTTCAATAGGCTCCTACGTATACTAGTTATCGTATCAAACAGCAGAGACATAGGATATTTCTGTCACTGCAGAAAGTTCTATTTGACAGTACAGGTCAACATTCCTTAACAGCTAAAAGAAAACTCAAGATCCATCAATTTCAACCTAATCTTTCAAAGACACCTAAGATATATATACACATTAAAGATAGAAGAGGTTAAATTTTTAGCCAAGGTTTTATAGATCTTGATAAAATTTTTGGCACTATAAGTCCTCTTCTCAAGTGGCTGTTTCCATACCTAGATATGAGCAAGTCCAAGATGATCTTTCCCCTCTGTGTACTTAGTAGATAATCCTATTTATTGCCCCGATCCATCTAGATATTAGGCTCTGCTTTCCTCAGAGAACCCATGAATCCTATACAACTTTTATTTCTCAACCCCCTGGTCAACTAGGTTCAACCTAATAGAAAGAAGTGGACTTGACAATGACCACAAAAACCTTGGCACATTGAAATTTAAAGTTTAATAATAAAAAACAACATAACCTCTGATTTACTATATAACTAAATGAATTATTAATCCTAAAACAGCAAAATCTCCTTTTATAATTTACCTTTAAGCCTGAAGAAAACTCTACCATTTCTTCTGCTTGAACATTCCTCAGCCCATGTACTCGGGCAATACCATCACCAATACTTAACACACGCCCAGTCTCTTCAAGGTCAACAGAAGTATCAGCTCCAAGAATTCGCTCTTCAAGAATAGAGGACATCTCAGCAGTGCCTGTTGAGAGAGGACAATTGCATTATAAAAATAATATGATCCCAGAATCTTTTCAAAACCTATTTCCCTAACATGAAAACAAACCCAAGTAATTGAGAGAAAACCTCACAGGATACATGAAAACCAGATTAAGAAGCTAATAAAATTAAGCAAAATCCTTAAAATAAATATTTCCTATCTTGTACTCCTTTGGTTCCTTTGCTTATCTCCCCACTTCTCTATAGAATCTGCAATGTGCAAATTCAGAGATGAGCAGCTACTGCCTTTGAAAAACATAGAAGAAAAATTGCCTACTTTTTGTAATGTTTTTCAAGAGAGGAGGAAAAAAATCTATCATACATCAGAAAGTGTGCCCACCACCTGATATGTGTACATTGTTTCCAGCCAAGGGAACATTATCAAAATAAAGAAGCTGTATTAACATCAAAAGAAAAATATATAACTGTAGTTCATTTCAATAGAACAAGCAAACCTACCAAGACAGGACTAAATCTGTCTTGTGATAAGACTATCACTGTGTGTTAAGAATCTGAGATTCTATAGTAACTAAAATTCATAGGGGAAAAAAAGGGGGGGTAAAAAAACCTACAAAAACTATATAACTCATTTTTCATTTAATGAAAAGGTAGTAAGTGTGATGTAGACTTAGAAATAAAAGCCCTGGCCGGGTTGGCTCAGCGGTAGAGCGTCGGCCTAGCGTGCGGAGGACCCGGGTTCGATTCCCGGCCAGGGCACACAGGAGAAGCGCCCATTTGCTTCTCCACCCCTCCGCCGCGCTTTCCTCTCTGTCTCTCTCTTCCCCTCCGGCAGCCAAGGCTCCATTGGAGCAAAGATGGCCCGGGCGCTGGGGATGGCTCTGTGGCCTCTGCCCCAGGCGCTACAGTGGCTCTGGTCGCAACATGGCGACGCCCAGGATGGGCAGAGCGTCGCCCCTGGTGGGCGTGCCAGGTGGATCCTGGTCGGGCGCATGCGGGAGTCTGTCTGACTGTCTCTCCCTGTTTCCAGCTTCAGAAAAATGAAAAAAGGAAAAAAAAAAAAAAAAAAAAAAAAAAAAAAAGAAATAATGACTTACCAGTCTTCTGAAGACGAGTGTTAGAGGCATGGAGATTCCTTGCAGCAACGAACGATGATCCCAAAGCATTTTTGGAGACCTAGAGCAAGAATACGTTTTTTAATATGATTTTTAAAAGGCCTTCATAAAACTGGCAAGCTTGAATGTGGGCTGTTTGATCAAGTAATCAGTTAAAATAATAATCTGATTAAAACTGTTAGACTATCAATCAGATGAGACAACACCATAATGCAGTTCCTGGTGCCCTGTAAATAGGTAAACTCAACAGTTAACAAAATGTCTTTTCCTTCAAAGGCATCAAGTACTATCATTTTGACTTTAAAGATACATTTCATTTAACTTGTGGAAATTGTCAATATGATAAAACTGCTTCCTGAAAGGGGCAAATTTCAATAGATTACCTAACACAAGCAAACAAAGATCTGTCAATGTTGGAATTTGATTAGAAACTTAGAGGTATGACATATGCAACTTTTTTTAAACTGCCTTCAACAAAGCCTGCATGAATCTGGACCTCTCCTTCAAATTTAAATGCTGTGATTGGTCACAGTCCATTCTGAAACTTCTATAGGACCTGGATGAAAATAGTTAAAACACATTTTGTTAACAGAAACCCAAGATGCTACCAATGGTTGTATTAGGGCAGTAAAATAGCCAGTGTGTTTATTTCACCCTTCAAATTGAGACTTTTACGATGAAAAAAAAAAAAAGGTGTAAAATCGCTTACACAGGATTTCAAGTTATGTTCTTCAAGGAAGATAAATAAGGACGGGTACTGACCTTCACAGATATTTTCTGACCTTTTTATTTTCCTTGTGTCCTCAATCACTGACTAACAATTCCTCAAGGACGAAATCTTACACATGTCAAAGTACCACAGAGCACGTCTTCTGCTAGACTGAGACAACCTAGAAGCAGCCTCACCGCCTTCTCGGCATCAGCCGCCTGACATGCCTAACTGCCCCTGTGCGGTGTTTTCACAACCGTTTCAGCACAAAGAGAGCCCTGAGGCACTCAGAAAACCACTGTCATCTATGGCTCTCCTCTGCACCGACCTCCGGGCAGAGGTGAAGTGCCAGGCCCGCTGACCTTCGTACAATGTCAGGCTTCCCCAGCTCGCTCTGACCTTCAGTGAGGGAGTCCCGGAGAATCGGTGGGGCCGGGCCTCGCCGTTAGCAGCAAACTCCGGACAGCTAGTGCCCAAGCCCTGACCTTTACCCAAGGCCCCCAGCGGGCCGCTCTCAACTGATGACGGGAATCCTCGAGGCCCCATCCCAGGACAGCAGCAACATCACTGTCCTCCCTGCACCACTCTGCACCATCCTTCACGCACGGAAGGCATGCACTCTTCAAGAGCTCTGCTGCCGCCACCGCCCGCCTGCCTGCCGGCTGGCCCGGCCAAACCCGAGCAGCCACCTAGTGCAAGATGGCGCCAGCCACAGCCCCTCACCCTCCTTGCAGCAAGAGCTCCCGAGCCAGCGCACCACCACCCGCTGCCGCCCCCACCAAGCCACCTTCCTCCCGCCGGTGCCCCGCGCTCACCAGCCCAGCCCGCCGAGGGAGGGTACGGGCCACGGCCGCGGCGACGCGCACGGACAGCATTTTTGCAGCTTCCAGGCGGTTCCTCTGCAGCCACAGCCTCGGACCGACTGGGACAAAATGGCTGAGCTACAAAGAAGGTCAAGGCAGCCGGCCCATCTGACCCGGAAGTACCGCCCCTCGCTTTCACCTCCGGACGTAAATCTGCCTTTTGGAGGAGGTGGGAGGTGGTTACTTCTTCTTTTAAGTATTATTTTTAGTTGTAAACTTCAAAATGAGTGATTAGACCTTTGCCAGCGTCAGCGCAGGTACTAGTTACATATTTACTTTGGTGTTTCGAGTCGACCTTGTGGCTGTCCGGGCGACCACGTGGGTAGTGGGACCAGCTACGGAGCAGTTCCCTGGCCGTATTCCTGCTACGAGGTGAGGTTGGTGTCACCCCGTCCCGGTGCGAGGTGATGCCACCCCGTCTCGGGGCGCTGCAGGCTTGACCGTGAGGCAAGTTGAGAGTGTCTGGTCCGAGGCTAAGCTGTTAAACAGTTATCCCCCGGGTTGTGTCGACCGCTGTGAGTCTTCTGCGAACAGGGATGATCCTCAGATCAGTGGGGCCGGAATACAGACCCTAAGAGTCTAAAATTTGGGGCTATCTGAACTTTGACTTGTACCCACTCCAATAGGCACTCAAGTGGGAGAATCGCAGATCTTTTGAGTCCTGTCTGCGAATTAAAGGAAATTGCTTTAACATTATAACAGGCACAAGGACTTCGAATAGAGTGGTCGCCGAGCCCAGTGAGAAGAATGGTTCGGAATCTGTGGCCTCACTCTAAATGACTAGGGCTCAAGTTTGCCTCGACCAGCAACTAGTTTCATGAGGGTAGGAATTCTGTTTTTTCATTTGCAGTAAAACGGATAAAAATAACTTATATACCTGCTCAGTAAGATTGCACTGAGTGACAGTGACAGTGCTCGCAGTTGGATCCTGTCAAACATTTTAAAAGTTTCCAGCACATTTAGCTCTTTGGTGGTGAACTGATGGATATGACCAAGGTTGCTGTGGCCCTGGCCAGTTGGCTTAATCAATTAGAGCGTGGTCCCCAAACACCAAGGTCGCATGTTCTACGCCGGGTCAGGGCACATACGGGAAGCACCAATAAATGCACGGGCAAGTGGACCAACAAAATGAATGTTTCTCTTTCCCTTTCCTTCCTCTCTCTGTCTCTAAAGTCAGTAAAAAGAGAGAGAGAGAGAGACTAAGGTTGCTGGCAGTTTATATTGCCAGGGTAAAATAAAAATTTTAAATTAATGCACTCAGTGTAGAATAAACACAAACATCTTCTATCCAAAAAACACGTTTCAGCTATTTATTTTAAGACAAACAACTTAGGTGAGAATTAAAATATAAGAGAGAAAATACAGCCTGGTTCTCAGCGACTCTGCTTCTCCTTCCGTAGATCAGTGGTCCCCAACCCCCGGGCCGCGGACCGGTACTGGTCCGTGGGCCATTTGGTACCGGTCCGCAGAGAAAGAATAAGTAACTTACATTATTTACGTTTTATTTATATTTAAGTCTGAACGATGTTTTATTTTTTTTAAATGACCAGATTCCCTGTTACATCCGTCTACAACTCACTCACTCTTGACAATTATATTTAAAAATACCACAGTTTTTACGCCGGTTGCATAATTTTATTTTGTGCATTTATCTGTCTCACCCCAAAGGCCGGTCCGTGAAAATATTTTCTGACATTAAACCGGCCCGTGGCCCAAAAAAGGTTGGGGACCACTGCCATAGATGACTGCAAGGAGGGGCTTGAAATGCTAGAGCCCTGGAGCAACCTGGAGTCCCAGGGAAAACTACAACTCCCAGAAATCCCGGCCTCACAGGGGGCTGGAACAACGGTGTGTGGGCGGGACCTTCAGAGCAAGCTGGGCAATTCTGGAGCGAGGAACTTTTCGAGAAGTGGCGGGAGCCCCAGCTATGGAAGCCCCAGCTTTGGAAGCCTCAGCTATGGAAGCGCTGGAGAAGAAAGAGGTGCAGGTAACGGGACACGAGCGGGCGTTTGCGGTCTCCTAGAACCGAAGACTTTGATACACCCGCCCCGCGGGCGGATCTGCTAGAGCGGCACTTTATTTACCTACCCTGCTGGCCCATCTTTTGTCTCGCCTTCATGTTTTGCGAGCCCCCCTCTGCTGGTACCGCCCTGGAAAGGGCCTCTTCCTTCCCCCAACTTTCCCAGCTTAGTCTTGGGCTTGAAGAGGATAAGGAGCCCCCTGTTAGAAAATCCCTCCCAGCAGACTGAGTAGGACTTAACTCAAACCCATCTGCCAGCCAAGCGTCGCCGTTGGCTGCTGCTTCCTACTAGACTTTTCACTCCTGACCTGCTTTCCCGTCCCGTATCCCAACTTTAGGAGCCTCTGTGGGGCTTATGTGTTGGGGACAACTCTTTTTTCACAGTTTACACATGTAATAATGCTTTAGCACTTGTACATTGACCTTTAAAGTTATTCGAGTGATGCAAGTTATTAGCCTATTGGCTGCTTTTGTAGCTTTGGGAAAGGATGGTTTGTTTTCTGGTAATTTTGTTGCTTGTGCTTTCTCACTTTTTATTTCCTGACATCTGGTATCTACTTAAAGACAAGTTAGAACCTGACCAGGCGGTGGTGCAGTGGATAGAGCGTCGAACTGGGATGTGGAGGATGCAGGTTCGAGACCCCGAGGTCCCCAGCTTGGGCGCAGGCTCATCTGGTTTGAGCAAAGCTCACCTGCTTGGACCCTGGCTCTAACAAGGGGTTACTCAGTCTGCTGAAGGCCCATGGTCAAGGCACATATGAGAAAGCAATCAGTGAACAATTAAGGTGTCACAACGAAAAACTAATAATTGATGGTTCTCATCTCTCTCTGTTCCTGTCTGTCCCTATCTATCCTTTTCTCTGACTCTCTCTGTCTCTGTTAAAAAAAAAAAAAAGAAATATAAAGACAAGTTAGAATGTGAAGTAAGTAGGATTGAGAGTATTCATACAAAGCATTTTATTTGCTTTGATCACTTTTTAAGAAAATTGTATTGATTGATTGATTTGAAAGAGAGAAAAAACATTGATTTGTTGCTCATCCATCCATGCATTCATTGTGCCCTGACCCAGGGATGGAACCTGCAACCTTGGCATATAAGGAGGACGCTCCAACCAACTGAGCTACCTGGCCAGAGTTGATCACTTCTTCGTAGTATTTACTTTGTGTCATCACAATAAATAAGATATAACATTTGTCATCCTTGTAATGGTTAGGTTGCTGTATGGTTGAAAAAGATATTTGGAGATCATCCCATTCCACAATATGAGGTGAATCCACGGACCACAGAGATTTTATATCAGCTTTCAGAACGCAACAGGGTCCGGGACAGGGATGTCCACTTGGTAGTCGAAGACTTGAAACAGAAAGCAAGTGAATATGAATCAGAAGGTGAGATTAATCCCAGGGTTGGGAATGAGATCATTACTAGAGGTAACCAAATTTTATAACACTGAAGTGTACAAGATTACTTTAGAGTAGACTACTTTTTAGGTTTGGTTCTTCATTTTACCCAGATTTGTGTTCCATTCTGTTGTAGTAACTTAAAGCATAAATTTCATTATAGCATATATTTTATTTGTGCTCTGATAGCAAAACAGGAAGTCTATAGGTGGTTGATTAGATAAATAAAACATAGTAAATCCATCCAATGGAATATTATTTAGCTATAAAAAGGAGTGAAGACTGATACATGATACAGCATGGATGAACCCTGAACTCATAATGCTAAGTAAGAGAAGCCAGTTACAAAGGATCACATATTATACAATATTCCATTTATATGAAATGTCCATAATAGACAAATGAATAGAGACAAAATATATATTGTTGGTTGCTAAGGCTTCATGGGTTGGGGAATTAGAAAATGATTACTAAGGAATTTGGGGGTTCTTTCTGGGGTGATGAAAAAGTTCTGAAATTGATTGTATTGATGGATGCACCACTCTGAATGTACTAAAAGCTGTTGAATTATATATACTTCAGGTGAGTGAATTGTATGACAAGTAAGAGATTTCAGCTAAACTGTTAAAAAAAATTAAACAAACATCTTAGTCACCATGGAACTCATATCTTTTCAGCCAAGCATCTTCAAGACCTTCTCATGGAGAGTGTGAATTTTTCCCCTGCCAACCTCTCTAGCACTGGTTCTAGATATCTGAATGCTTTGGTTGACAGTGCACTGGCCCTTGAAACAAAGGATACCTCACTAGCGAGGTAATTTTTGTGAGTTTTTTTTTAATGTGTTCATTTATTTATTTATTTAAGAGGAATAGGAACGGGAAGAGAGAGAGAGGAAGAAATATTGATTTGTTGTTCCACTTATTTATGCATTCAGTGGTTTGTTTTGTATTTGCCCCAACCAGGGATCATACCTGCAACCTTGGTGTATAGAGATGATGCTCGAACCAACTGAGCTACCTGGCCAGAGCCTGTTACAGTTTTAATTTCTGCAATCATATATGCTATAAGGTCTTGCCCTAAAGACTTTTTGGCCTGACCAGGTGGTGGCGCAGTGGATAGAGCGTTGGACTGGGATGTTGAAGGACCCAGGTTCGAGACCCCGAGGTCACCAGCTTGAGCATGGGCTCATCTGGCTTGAGCAAAAACTCACCAGCTTGGACCCAGTGTCGCTGACTCCAGCAAGGGGTTACTCAGTCTGCTGAAGGCCCACAGTCAAGGCACATATGAGAAAGCAATCAATGAACAACTAAGAAGTTGCAATACGCAACGAAAAACTAATGATTGATGCTTCTCATCTGTCTCCATTCCTGTCTGTCTATCCCTGTGACTCTCTGTCTCTGTAAAAAAAAAAAAAAAAAGGCTTTTTGTTCCTCGGTTTAATTCTATGTAGGAAATTAACAATGAATGCCAAAAACACTGAATTTAATTAACCCTCATTATTGCTAGTGAGTATGTACAATTCAGATAAACTTGGTTAAATTTTAGTGTTTTCTTCTAGGATTAAGTTTGTGAAGCTTGATTCTTATGTATATTTGGAAGGGTATTAGGTATCACTTACACTGTTTCTTATAAATATACAATAAGAAAAGCAATAGGCTAAATTATCTGGTTGAGCATAGTGAATTCTGTTTATATTCCTACCCTATTGGGTAGAGTAGGTTAAGAACTTTTATTCTTTGTTATAGGAATTTCACCTGGATAATATAACATTATCCTTGCAACAATCCGAAGAGGAAACTGAAGTTCAGGAGAGGTGTTAAGTAACTTCACTGAGCTAGTAAATGGCAAAGTTGACATTCAAACCCTGTCTGACTCCAAAGTCCATGTGACTTTCACTGTTGATCACATCCTAGCTAGGACAACTACTATAACTTATAGAAAACTGTACAACTATTCTACTTCATTGCCAATATAAGAAATTGGAATTTATATACATGCTCAAGAGTAGTATTTCGAGAATAAGAACATGAACATTGTGTGGCAGCAGACATCTAGACTTAAGTCAATCCAGCAGAAAGTAACTACTGGTTGTATGACATATATAGAGAGAGCAGTGGGAAAGCAGAGATGACTAGGATAGTGATGGCAATGAAGGACAGTCTCTGCTCATGGTCAAATAAGGGAGGTGGACACGTAAAACCAAAACACAGCGTGTCAGTGTGTGACACTGTACCTTAACAGGAATGTACGAGCTATAGCTAGGGCACAGAGAAAGGGGGAGTGAATTCCAGGATGGAAGTAAATTCTATTTGCGTTTTGAAGGACAAATGGGAATTTGCCAGCCAAAAAAGGGCTTTCCAGGCCCTGGGAACAGCATGTACAAAATACAGAGAGGTGTGAAACAGCATGGTTATGGAAAAATCTACACAGAGATAAAATCGTTGTAAAAATTATTATTTTTACAAATATTGGAATATTATTGTCCTTGATTTCCATTTATGTGACCAGATCTTTTTTTCTTTTCTTTTTTAGTTTTCTCCCTGCAGTGAATGATTTGACCTCTGATCTTTTTCGTACCAAATGCAAAAATGAAGAAATCAAGCTTGAATTGGCAAAACTTGAAGAAAATTTAACTACAAGTTTAGTATTAGAAAAATGTCTACAAGAGTGAGTAATTGAGTTGGAAGTGGTGACAATTTTTATTAAAAGGCAGTAATTGGACTTTATTATATTTAGTTTTTAAATCAATAGATACGATTTAAAACAATACACTAAGAAGTGAGGGAGGTCCATAAAATGTTAAAGTAGAAATGACGGGTCATTTTCTTACCTTTTGTCTTTTTCTTTTACAAATAACTTGGGTTTTATAATTTTCAAAATGTATGTGAATTTTTTACTTACAAACTATAGTGCAACTTGCCTGACCTGTGGTGGTGCAGTGGATAACGCGTCGACCTGGAAATGCTGAGGTTGCCGGTTCGAAACCCTGGGCTTGCCTGGTCAAGGCACATATGGGAGTTGATGCTTCCCAGCTCCTCCCCCTTCTATCTCTCTGTCTCTCTGTCTCTGTCTCTCTCTCTCCTCTCTAAAAATGAATAAAAAAATTGTTTAAAAAAAACCTATAGTGCAGGCCCTGGCCGGTTGGCTCAGCGGTAGAGCGTAGGCCTGGCGTGTGGAGGACCCGGGTTCGATTCCCGGCAAGGGCACACAGGAGAAGCGCCCATTTGCTTCTCCACCCCCACCCCCTCCTTCCTCTCTGTCTCTTTCTTCCCCCTCCCGCAGCCAAGGCTCTATTGGATCAAAGATGGCCCGGTTGCTGGGGATGGCTCCTTGGCCTCTGCCCCAGGTGCTAGAGTGGCTCTGGTCGCGGCAGAGCGCTGCCCCGGAGGGGCAGAGCATCGCCCCCTGGTGGGCAGAGCGTGGCCCCTGGTGGGCGTGCCGGGTGGATTCCGGTCGGGCGCATGCGGGAGTCTGTCTGTCTCTCCCAGTTTCCAGCTTTGGAAAAAATACAAAAAAACAAAAAAAACAAAACAAAACTATAGTGCAACTTAAAGTACATTATATTTCATTGCTTTTTTTTTTACTAGTGCTCTGCTATCTCTTTTGTTTGTTTGCTATCTCTCTTGATTTCCTGGACCTTTCTATAAATATTGACTGGGCATATGCGAAGCATTGTGTCACATCACATTTAGGAGAGACGCCTTTTGGGACATCCATAATTCAAATTGGCTTTAGGGCACAGTATATTAAGTCACTTTTTTGAGCAGATTTACTTTATCCAAAGATAATTGGCATAATTAATCTTAAAATTATTTCATATTTCTTGATAAAAGTCCCAAATGGCAACATGGAGGGGAGGAGGATGTGGAAGAATGCCCTTTAGTCTGGGGTATAAAATTTATGGTAGAAAAGCCAGCAGGTATGTTATCTACTCTTGTCTAATCCAGAGTTGAATCCAAAAAGTAATAGAGTTTTTCTTTTTTAATAGTGATTTCACTGAGGAAAAGAAAATGTTTTCAATTTTACTTTTTAAAGGGATCTCAAGAAAGCAGAGTTGCATTTGTCTACAGAAAGAGCCAAAGCTGACCATCGTCTTCAGAACATGGACTTCCTAAAAGCGAAGTCAGAGGAGTTCAGACTTGGAATCAGAGCTGCCGAGGTATTTACGAAGGACTGAATAATGTTAGATCTCTTCATACGTCTTCTTGGCCCTCATCCTCATAGCTAGGCAGTGTCAGTATTCCCTTTTTACAGACGGGCACTGCAGAGAAGATAGGTAACTTGCCCAAGGTGACATAGCTACTTAGCAGTGGATCCAGATTCAAATGCAGACAGCCAGGCCCCAAAATTCGGTATCTTTTTTTTTTTTTTTTTTTTTTTTTAAGCAAGAGAGAGAGAGACAAACACAGACAAGGGAGAGAGATGGAAAGCATCAACTGGTAGTTGTTGTAACACCTTAGTTGTTCATTGATTGCTCCTCATATGTGCCTTGATGGGAACAGGGAGGCTCTAAATGAGCCAGTGACCCCTTGCTCAAGCCAGCAACCTTGAGATTTAAGCCAGCTACCTTTGGACTCAAGCCAGTAAATATGGAGTCATGTCTATGATCCCATGCTCAAGCTGGCGACCTCGGGGTTTCAAACCTGGATCCTCAGCGTTCCAGGTCGTTGCTGTATCCACTTGCCACCACCTGATCAGGTCCGAAGCTCAGAATCTTAAGAAGCTCTGCACCCATCTTACCACACATCTGTGGCTGTGGAAATGATAGACATGTAACATTAAAGTGTTCAGATGCATGGATTGTTTTTCTACTGTCATTTATAGCTTCTCTTTACAGCAGGGGTCCCCAAACTACGGCCTGTGGGCCGCATGCAGCCCCCTGAGGCCATTTATCCGGCCCCCCCGCTGCACTTCTGGAAGGGGCACCTCTTTCATTGGTGGTCAGTGAGAGGAGCATAGTTCCCATTGAAATACTGGTCAGTTTGTTGATTAAAATTTACTTGTTATTTATTTTAAATATTGTATTTGTTCCCGTTTTGTTTTTTTACTTTAAAATAAGATATGTGCAGTGTGCATAGGGATTTGTTCATAGTTTTTTTTATAGTCTGGCCCTCTAACGGTCTGAGGGACAGTGAACTGGCCCCCTGTGTAAAAAGTTTGGGGACCCCTGCTTTACAGGGTTATAGACTAAAGATATTTAGTGATGATCACTTTAGAAGTAAATTTTGTGTGTGTGTGTGACAGATAGGGACAGGCAGGCAGGAAAGGACAGAGATGAGAAGCATCAATTCTTCATTGTGGCACCTTAGCTGTCCATTGATTGCTTTCTCATATGTGCTTTGACTGGGGGGCTACAGCAGAGTGAGTGACCCCTTTCTCAAGCCAGCGACCTTGGTCTACAAGTCAGCGACCCCGCGCTCAAGCTGGTGACCTCGGAGTTTCGAACCTGGGTCCTCTGCAACCCAGTTTGACTCTCGATCCACTGTGCCACTGCCTGGTTAGGCTGAAAATAATTTTCTTAACTGAATTCCCCTTTATTTGTAATTGTAGGAGAAGCTTTCAGCCAGAGGCATGGATGCTTCTCTGTCTCATCAGTCACTAGTAGCTCTTTCAGAGGTGAGCTTATTTTAACTCAGTTTAACTTTCTTTAAAATCTTAGCGTACAATCTGCTTTTTCATTTTTTTCTTTTTATAGAGCTCTTATCACCATTGACCTGTTTTCTCTACCTCTGTACTTTATGTTCACTAGTATTCATATTTTTATTCTTTGTTTAGCTCTATACATCCTCACATTTGTTTGGTTTTCTTTATCTGTTCTACGTAGAAGCTCTTTGCTGGAGTCAGTTATACATTATTGATTTATTTATTAAACAAACTTCTTGGGGGACTATGTGCATCTAGGTCTTCCTCCTCCTCTTTCAGAGTACAGTAAACATGCAGGTCCCAAAACTCCTGTAGAAAGCAATTCTGGGTTTTTAGATAGTGTAAGGATTTAATCTGTTTTGTTGGGAAGAGGGAGTAATAGGGGCTTTGTTTTATTTTAATACTCTTAAGACTTTTTTTGTACTTTGAATTGTCAACTTGAGGTTCCAAAAATCAAAAAGATGTATTTGAGATTCTAATTGTTCCCTTATCTTTCAATTCCTCTTCCTCAATTATTTTGGGTTCCTGGACAGCATACTTAAATTCTATTTTGGTAAATGGGAATATAACTTTCCTATTTTAAGCATCTTATAAGGACTGTTTCCACTGAAAGCAAATTTGTCTGTTTATCTTTGAAGCTCTTTATTTGATCCGTTACTTAAAATATCCTAATTAACGCTTTCCTGTGTTTTATCCCAGAAACGGGCAGTATTTAGTTGCATTGTGAATAGCCCTGTTACTCTGTGACTGTGTTCTTTTCATCCCCAGAAACTGGCAGAACTGAAACAACAGACTGTACCTTTGAAGAAGAAGTTGGAGTCCTATTTAGATTTAATGCCGGTAATTATTTCCATGAATTAAAAACAGAAGTTATCTTTTTTTAATGCCTTCCCTAAAGGCACTAAATGATTATGAAAATAGTGAGCCCATGTTTAAGGATTTAAAGTTCAAGCTGAATTTCAATAGGTATAATCTCTATGAGATTTTTGACTTTTGAAAAGGATCATTGCTTTTGTTCCTTTGAGTCCTAATTGAGATAATGTAACCATTCCTTGTTTTGTTTTTCTTTAAAAGAGTCCATCTCTTGCTCTGGTGAAAATTGAAGAAGCAAAGCGAGAATTAGTAAGTTCCATTTTTTCCTTCAGCTTTTAAAAAAGAAATAAAATAAATGCTGATATAGCTAAAGCTCCCTTCATCCTTCTTTCTTCCCCCTCAAAGCTAAACCCCAGTCTTGAAGTCACTGTATCATTCTCATGCATCTTTTAATACTTTTGGTGCATATATATATATATATATATATATATCATTAATAAATGCAGAGTGGTCTTTTAAATTTTTGCTTAGATTTTCTTGGGTGGAAAGGGTGTGAGTGTGAGAAATAGAATATTCTAAGCAAAAGGAATTGGCCAATGCACAAGTGCCAAAAATGGGGTATTTTTCCAAGCTTTGGCAAGTTAATGGGGTCCAGCTGCCTAGGAGTAGTCAATGGAAGACAGGACTAAAGAAGGGCAGTTGGTTTATGATGTAAAGGGCCTTGAATATAGAGAGGGTAGAGTTTGTAGGGGACCACTGAAAGTTGCTGTGTGTTTCCTTGTTCTTTAAGCCAAAGGGAAATGTGATCAAAACTATGTTTTTTGCTCAGACCAGTTATTTAGGAAGATGACTCTGGAATTAACTATAGGGTGGATTGAAGGAGGGGGAAAGAAAACTGCAGGAACCACTTGGCCTATTTAGGCCTGATGAGAAGTAACGAGAACAGTGGCTGTGAGAATAGAGAAGAGGTGATGTGAGAGATATTAGGGAAGTATATTGTTTAAGTGAAGGTCAGAAAAATCTCTTCATGTATCATTATACTAATTTATCTCCCTAAAGGGGTTTCCCACTCTTTAGCTGTTTATTAGAATCAAAATTCTGAAAACTTTTGGGGTGGGCAAGGGGGGAGATGTAAAAGCAAGGGAATGTCTAAAAACATTTAATATTTATATTTTTTTTAAATTTCTGTTTTAATGTTTTCTTTTTTGTTTTTTTTTTATTTTAAATAACATTAGAAGCTAGAACATCCGTTTTATGTCCTTCTTCATAGAATTTCAACTGTTCCTTTTTTCCCTTAGGATACCCTTGAAGCTGAACTCACAAAGAAAGTAGACATGATGGAACTGACCAGAGCCAAGTAAACTTTGTCTACCTGAACAAACTAAATCGGACGTTGAAGACTTCTTCCTCTTGACATCCCATGATAATTTAATTTCTATGTTTTTAGATGAGATAATGTCAGTCACTATTGATAGGATAGGGGTTTATGTTGTGTATTGCATTTTTGTACCCCAATACATAGTTTTTCATTTAAAGTATTGGTTTTCGGCCCTGGCTGGTTGGCTCAGCAGTAGAACTGGCGTGTGGAATGGGTTCAGTTCCCGGCCAGGCCACACAGGAGAAGCGCCCATCTGCTTCTCCACCCTTCCCCCTCTCCTTTCTCTCTATCTCTCTCTTCCCGTCTGCAGCCAAGGCTCCATTGGAGCAAAGTTGACCTGGGTGCGGAGGATGGCTCCATGGCCTCCACCTCAGGCGCTAGAATGTCTCCAGTTGCAGCAGAGCAAAATCCCAGATGGGCCGAGAGTATCACCCCCTGGTGGGCTTGCCTGGCAAATCCCAGTCAGGTGCATGCAGGAGTCTGCCCCCCCTCCCCCCCCTCCCACCCCCGGCTTCTCACTTCGGAAAAATACCAAAAAAATAAATAAGTAATAAATGTTGGTTTTCTGTGTTGGTGTTTTGGTGTCCTTCCGTAGTTCTGTTAGGTGAATGTTGCGGCAGCTGCTCCGTAGGCACTCACTGGGTCAGGTAAGTGAAAGATTCTGTAGCTCCAGTTGTGTTCCTCCCACTCTTCCTTCTCCAGGGGTTTGTTTTCTAATCAGCTCACCTCCAAATGTTAACACATGCAGCAATTTAGTTTATGAAAAAGATGGCTTTTTTTTTTTTTTTTAATTTTTTACAAACCCTTGTGTCGAGGGCTGGCTTTCAATAGATCACAGCGAGGGAGCTGCTCTGCTATGTATGAAACCCCGACCCAGAAGCAGGTCGTCTAGGAATGGTTTAGCACCAGGTTCCCCAGAAACGTGCGTTGCGTGGAGGGTAAGGGGGCGGCCCCCTTTCTGGCCACGCCCCATTGTCCAGGATGAGGGGCTCTCCGCACCGACGTCCCCACGTGGCAGGACACGCTGCACCATGCGGGGGTGAGCACGCGGCCTGCCTACAGCGGGACCAGCTATCCGAGGCGCTGCCCTGTCGTTCCGCCTGGGCGGGATTCTGACATAGAGGCGTTCAGTCATAATCCCACAGAAAAAGATGGCTTTTAAAATCAGTAGTAGAGCCTGACCAGGCAGAGTGGATAGAGCATTGGACTGGGATGCGTACAACCCAGGTTTGAAACTCTGAGGTCGCCGGCTTGAGCGCAGGCTCATCCAGCTTGAGCGCAGGCTCATCCAGCTTGAGCATGGGCTCACCAGCTTGAGTGCAGGGTCGCTGTCTTGAGCGTGGGATCATAGACATGACCCCATAGTCACTTGCTTGAGCCCAAAGGTGACTGGCTTGAAGTCCAAGGTCGCTGGCTTGAGCCCAAAGTCACTGGCTTAAGCAAGGGGTCACTCGATCTGCTGTAGCCCCCTGGTCGAGGCACATATGAGAAAGCAATGAACAACTAAGGTGTCACAATGAAGAATTGATGCTTCTTATCTCTGTTTGTCCCTGGTTGTCCCTATCTCCATCTCTGTAAAAAATAAGTACAAAAAAATCATGGAGGAGTTTTATTTTATTTATTTTATTTATTTTTATTTTCTAAGAAAAATTTCTCGCGCGAACACAGTCCCCCACTACCACAAATTGTGCAGTCAAGTTCCCACATTTGGGGAAATCACAGGGGTCAGCACATCCGGAGTGCAATGGATAAGCCTCGCCCTGGGAAAACCACATTTGTGATCATGGTATCTCCCCTGCCAGGTAAGTCATGGAGGAGTTTTAATGATTGATTTTTAAATAATCACAGAGTCAGAAATATACAACAAAAATCCAGGAACCATAAATGAAATGATTGAAATGTTGAAAATTTTGAAATATTAAAAATTCCTGCATGGCAGGATCTTTCATGGATATGATGAATGTGGTACTAGGAAGAAGGAAGAGAACTTTTTCACTGTACCTTTTTGTATTTTAAAAAATTTTAGGCCCTGGCCGGTTGGCTCAGTGGTAGAGCGTTGGCCTGGCATGCAGGAGTCCTGGGTTCGATTCCCGGCCAGGGCACACAGGAGAAGCGCCCATCTGCTTCTTCACCCCTCCCCCTCTCCTTCCTCTCTGTCTCTTCCCCTCCCACAGCCAAGGCTCCATTGGAGCAAGGTTGGCCCGGGCGCTGAGGATGGCTCCATGGCCTCTGCCTAAGGTGCTAGAATGGCTCTGGTTGCAGCAGAGCAACACCCCAGATGGGCAGAGCATCACCCCCTGGTGGGCATGCTGGGTGGATCCTGGTCGGGTGCATGTAGGAGTCTGTCTGACTGCCTTCCCGTTTCCAACTTCAGAAAAATACAAAAAAAAAAAAAATTATATCATGCCTGACCAGGCAGTGGCGTGGTGGATAGAGCATTGGACTGGGATGCAGAGGACCCAGGTTCGAGACCCCAAGGTTGCCAGCTTGAGCACGGGCTCATCTGATTTGAGCAAGGCTCACCAGCTTAAGCCCAAGGCCGCTGGCTCAAGCAAGGGATCACTAGGTCTGCTGTAGCCCCCTCCCCCCAGTCAAGGCACATATGAGAAATCAATCAATGAACAACTAAGGAGCTGTAATGAAGAATTGAATTGATGGTTCTTACCTGCATTCTGGTCTGTCTGTCCCTATCTGTCCCTCCCTCTGACTTTCTCTGTCTCTGCCACAAAAAAAAAAAAAAAAAAAAAAAAAAAAAAAAAAAAAAAAAAAAAAAAAAAAATTATATTGTGATTAAGAAGCAATCAGTTTTTTTAAAATTACCTAAATGAACTTAAAATTTCTCTTCCTCTCCACAAATATACAAATTACAAAAAAAGTAAAATGTGTATTTTACTTTTTGAAACTGTCCACATTCTTGAGCCATTTTGGTATTGTGGTTTGGCTTTTCTTTTTTTTTTTTTTTTTTCATTTTTCTGAAGCTGGAAACAGGGAGAGACAGTCAGACAGACTCCCGCATGCGCCCGACCGGGATCCACCCGGCACGCCCACCAGGGGCGACGCTCTGCCCACCAGGGGGCGATGCTCTGCCCCTCTGGGGGGGGGGGGTCGCTCTGCCGCGACCAGAGCCACTCTAGCGCCTGGGGCAGAGGCCAAGGAGCCATCCCCAGCGCCCGGGCCATCTCTGCTCCAATGGAGCCTTGGCTGCGGAAGGGGAAGAGAGAGACAGAGAGGAAAGCGCGGCGGAGGGGTGGAGAAGCAAATGGGCGCTTCTCCTGTGTGCCCTGGCCGGAATCGAACCCGGGTCCTCCGAACGCTAGGCCTACGCTCTACCGCTGAGCCAACCGGCCAGGGCCGGTTTGGCTTTTCTTAATTGACAGGAGCTCCTTGTATATTAGCTAAATTAATCTTTTGTG
Source organism: Saccopteryx bilineata (assembly GCF_036850765.1). NCBI lineage: Eukaryota > Metazoa > Chordata > Mammalia > Chiroptera > Emballonuridae > Saccopteryx > Saccopteryx bilineata. Next base: position 23,205,125 of record NC_089500.1, on the reverse strand, counting down.
ATTTGACTTGTAAATCTTTTTTCAAGTTTGTCACTTAAAGTCTTTTGACTTAATTGTAGGGCTTTAGATAAGGCAGCCTGGTAGATTGATTGTGGAAATGACCACAATAACTCCCTCACCCCTTTGCACCCACCCTTTTTATATTGACTACGCCCCTTGACCATGGAGTCTCTGTCTCCAGCTCTTACACCTGGCGTGGCGCTCTAGTTTGTTTTGGTCCATGATACAATAGCAAATGGGACAAAAGCCCAGAATTAAAACCTGCTTGTGCGTTGGAAATTGCCTCTCTTACTGCTTTGGAATGTTGAGGCAATTCCGTAGGGAAATTGCCGTAGGGATTTCTATTAGAAAAACCGTAGGGAAATCTATTAGAAGATGAAAAATGTGTGGAGCACAGACGAGTAATCCCAGCTGAACCTGCCCCCATCCTAAGACCAAACAGGCTGCCTACTGCCAGATGTGCAAAGGAGGCCTTCTTAGACTGTCCATCCCCAGATGTGCAAAGGAGGCCTTCTTAGACTGTCCATCCCCAGATGAGTCATCAGCAAACTTCAGGGATAAATCCAGCACAGGCCAAAAGCCCACAGAGTCAAACAGTCGAATTAAAAAAAAAAACAATTGTTCTTTGAAGCTTATTTCAAGTTTTGGGCTGCCTGTTATCTGCAGTAGCTAATTGATTAAAGTGGTTTTTTGTTGTTGTTTTTTTTTGCATTTTTCTGAAGCTGGAAACAGGGAGAGACAGTCAGACAGACTCCCGCATGCGCCCGACCAGGATCCACCCAGCGCGACGCTCTGCCCACCAGGGGGCGATGCTCTGCCCATCCTGGGCGTCGCCATGTTGCGCCCATCCTGGGCGTCGCCATGTTGCGACCAGAGCCACTCTAGCACCTGGGGCAGAGGCCAAGGAGCCATCCCCAGCGCCCGGGCCATCTTTGCTCCAATGGAGCCTTGGCTGCGGGAGGGGAAGAGAGAGACAGAGAGGAAGACGCGGCGGAGGGTTGGAGAAGCAAATGGGCACTTCTCCTATGTGCCCTGGTCGGGAATTGAACCCGGGTCCTCCGCACGCTAGGCCGACGCTCTACCGCTGAGCCAACCGGCCAGGGCGATTAAAGTGGTTTTTAAAATTCGCCTGACCTGTGGTGGTGCAGTGGATGGAGCGTCAACCTGGAACTCTTGAGGTCTCCGGTTCGAAACCCTGGTTTTCCTGGTCAGGGCACATATGGGAGTTGATGCTTTCTGCTCCTCCTCCCCTTCTCTCTCTCTCCTCTCTAAAATGAATAAATAAAATCATTAAAAAAAAATAAAGTGGTTTTTAATGTTTTGGGGTTTTTTTTTTGTATTTTTCTGAAGTTGGAAACGGGGAGGCAGTCAGACAGACTCCCGCATGCGCCCGACCGGGATCCACCCTGCACGCCCACCAGGGGGTGATGCTCTGCCCATCTGGGGCTTCGTTCTGTTGCAACCAGAGCCATTCTAGCGCCTGAGGCTGAGGTCACAGAGCCATCCTCAGCGCCTGGGCCAACTTTGCTCCAATGGAGCCTTGGCTGCAGGAAGGGAAGAGAGAGACAGAGAGGAAGGAGAGGGGGAGGAGTGGAGAAGCAGATGGGCACTTCTCCTGTGTGCCCTGGCCAGGAATCAAACCCGGGACTCCTGCATGCCAGGCCGACGCTCTACCACTGAGCCAACCGGCCAGGGACAAAAATAAAGTGGTTTTTGAGATTAATGTTCAGCCCTGGCCAGGCAGCTCAGTTGGTTAGAGCATCATCCCAATATGCCAAGGTTGTGGGTTCAGTCCCCAGTAAGGGCACATATAAGAATCAACCAATGAATGTAAAAATAAATGGGACAACAAATCAATGTTTCTCTCAAATCAATAAACTTAAAATTTTTTTAATAATGTTCAAATAAAGAAGTAATAAATGTACAAAAAAAGAATTATAAACCTGGGGCCAGCATAATTTTATAAAACTGGTTATATTAAATATGTGAGAAGGTGTTTTAGTGAAAAGACAAAGATTGTAAGAACTATGTTTTTAGAAAACTTCCAGTTATATGCTGTATGTGAGAGAAATATCTTAAAAGCAAGGAAAGGTAGATCTGCAGTCATAGTGGATAGATCTTATACTTCTCTCAGTAACTGATAGAACAGGTGGAAAATAATCAGCAAGGATACAGAATAAACAACACAACACACTTGATCTAACGGTGTGTAAAGAATCCTATACCAAAGTGCCACAGGATGCATGTTCTTTTCAAATGCATTCAGAACATTTACAAAACTTGTCCCATAGGGGGCAGTAAAGGAAATCTCAGCCACTACGAAAGGACTGAAATCGTGCATAGCAGGTTCTCTCACCACAATGCAATTAGATAAAAATAAATAATTGAAAATGTGTGTGTTCAGAATTTAAGAAATACATTATAAATAACCTATGAATCAAATTATAGTATGAATTAAAAATATTTAGAACTGAACAATAATGAAAATTCTATGTATTAAACTTGTAGATTTTTGCTTTCAGCCATGATGGAGTCAGTGATCAGATTGACTGTCTTGCTTTAAACAAAAACAAAAAATAGGTAACTACAGGCTTCAGACATTGAATAACAAAGAAGCACAGGAAATTAATTCATAAGAGAACAGAAACAATGAGTATGACCTATACTTTTAGATAATATTTTATCGATGTTAGATTTCCTGAATTTGATCATTTCGCTGGGATTATTTGAGGCCTATGATTGCCAATCTTGCTCCCTGAGAGGGTTTCTAGCCCATAGCTCAGGGAGGAAGAAGTCAAGCAGCCTGGCAGTCTTATCTAGTTGAGGAGAAAGAAATGAGAATTTGAGGAAAGGGAAGTAAAATTTGAGAGACAAAACCTGAAGTGCTCTGGAGATTTGCAGAGGTGTTTTCTCAAGTCTGGCTGAACTAACGATTTGCGTATACACGTGAGACCACCTGAAGCCAGTGAAAGAACCACTGGAAAATAGGCAGGCAAAGGGCTGGGACTATTGCACGTTCCCAGGAGCCACAGTGACCCACTTTCTATGACAGAACACTGACTAGGGTTTTCAGAAGGATATTCGCCTCAGTAGCAGTGCCAGTGGGCGTGACTGTTGTGTTCCAATAAAGTTTATTACACAAACAAAATGGCAAGTCAGATTTGGCTCCCAGGCAGCAGTTTGCCAACTCCTGTCCCACAATAATAGCCACAAAACTAAAAGTAGGATAGCTAATAAGCCAATAGTGGCCCTGGCCAGTTTGCTCAGTGGTAGAGCGTCGGCCTGGTGTGCAGGAGTCCCGGGTTCGATTCCTGGCCAGGGCACACAGGAGAAGTGCCCATCTGCTTCTCCACCCCTCCACCTCTCCTTCCTCTCTGTCTCTCTCTTCCCCTCCTGCAGCAAGGCTCCATTGGAGCAAAGATGGCCCAGGCGCTGGGGATGGCTCCTTGGCCTCTGCCCCAGGCGCTGGAGTGGCTCTGGTCGCAACAGAGCGATGCCCCGGAGGGGCAGAGCATCGCCCCCTGGTGGGCAGAGCGTCGCCCCCTGGTGGGCGTGCCGGGTGGATCCCAGTCGGGCGCATGCGGGAGTCTGTCTGACTGTCTCCCCATTTCTAACTTCAGAAAAATACAAAAACAACAACAACAACAACAACAACAAAAATAAGCCGATAGTGAAGATAAAATGAAAGGGCAAGAAGTGCTCAGTCCAAGAAAAGGCAAGAAATGAGAGAGGGAAAGGAACTAAGAGGAGACGAGACAAATGTAAAACAAATAAGATGGTAGATTTGCACAAAATCGTATCAATGATCACATTTTAAAAAATCACATTAAATGTAGATAGTTTAAACACTAAAAGGGAGAGACTAAAAGATCACTATCCTTTACCCAAAATTCTGCCATGTGGGAGGGGCAGTACTGTCCACAGACTTGCCTTGTCTATACTAAATTAAGCACTCATGACCTAGGCAGGGACTTATGTTACCAGCAGAATGGAATTAGCTATTTCAGCTTATGCTCCATGGGAAGGATGTGAAGCTGGATATTGGGAAGAAGTGCAGCATGAATGAAAAGATATTCCTCACCAAAATGTGTCTGAAGCTATTTTCAGAGTATGCAGGATTGTGTGTGGCTGTCCTTGAAGCCTGTTTGGTTGCCAGGGGAAATTTTTCTTGTGAGTTATCACCAGAGCAGATGAGAGATGGCTCATCATAGTCTGGCAATGGCCCTGTGCCTGAACTACTAATGTCCTGGCTTTGATGAGACATCACCCAAAGAGGCCACTGCCAGCTTTATTTAGTACTCTGATGAGGCAAGGACCACTTCTGATCTCAGCACAGCTTCCTCACACATGGAGCAGCTATATATTTTTAGGTTTCTCTTTCAGTGCCCAGCTCTCATACCTACAATTTTCTTTAAATTCTGCAGCAGCATCTGTGGGCTGACAGCCTGCCTTTCTAAATGGAGAGAATTTCTCTGCACCTCTTCAGGATCCAGATTTTCGAAAGCTTGTTCAGACACTGAGCATGAAACCTAGCTCTTATGCTCCCTAGCAATGTGACCTTAAAGACATCGTTTAACCTCTCAGCTGTCGAGTGGATATAATAGTTGCCCTACCTCCTTTATCATTCATTCATTCATCCACTTATTTATTAAAGACTATGTGTTAAGTAGTGTGACCACTTTATTTTTTTAAATATTTATTATTTATTAATTTTACAGAGGGGGGAGAGAGAGGGAGAGAGAGAGAGAGAGAGAGAGAGAGAGAGAGAGAGAGAAGAAGAACAGAAAGCATCAACTCCTATATGTGCCCTGATCACACAGAGTTTCGAACCGGCGACCTCAACGTTCCACATTGACATTTTATCCACTACGCCACCACAGGTCAGGCTTAGTGTGACCACTTCAAAGATAAATAAGAATTTCCCCTCAACCTCAGAGAGGCAATTTATAAATTCACAGAATATCAGACTGGATGGGATTGTCCAATCCAAATTTGAGCCTTATAAACAAGAAAACTGAGACCCAAAGGAGTAAGACTACCCAGATGTTATACCCTGGCACTGATCTTGTCAGGATTGGAACCCAGATACCTAACCTAAACATTTTTCCATTACAACATCTGCTTTTGGCTAACCTGTAATAAAGTCTCACTCTCCTTAGTTAACCTTTAAATTGACTGTAGAAATCTAGACAGGATGTTCAAGCTCCTCAGAAAAAAAAAGCACCTTAAAAAAACACCCCCCCAAACTGCAAATTACTTTTGACCAGAAAAGTAATAACTGCTTATTGTAAATAATTGTGATTATTCAAAAGTATATAAAATTTTAAAATCTAAATGTTCTTCTACCTCAGCCTTAATTCTACCTCCCAAGTATAATTCCTAGGGTGAATCTTTCCAGACTGTAATAAATGCACATCCAGCATGGACACATATTTATATTCTTTATAACACTGTGTAGTATTTCAACATGTATATTTTTATACTTCATGACTTTAGATGGTCTCCAATTCAAAATACCTTTTTTTGAGGCAGAGAGAGAGAGAGAGTACGGAGGGGGGAAAGGAGCAAGAGAGAAAGAAGAAGCATTGTAGAGCTAAGGGCTTCAGTTTCTTGCAAGCCAGGGGTCCCCAAACTTTTTACACAGGGGGCCAGTTCACTGTCCCTCAGACCATTGGAGGGCCGGACTATAAAAAAAACTATGAACAAATCCCTATGCACACTGCACATACCTTATTTTAAAGTAAAAAAACAAAATGGGAACAAATACAATATTTAAAATAAAGAAGTAAATTTAAATCAACAAACTGACCGGTATTTCAATGGGAACTATGCTCCCCTCACTGACCACCAATGAAAGAGGTGCCCCTTCCGGAAGTGTGGCGGGGGCCAGATAAATGGCTTCAGGGGGCCACATGCGGCCCACGGGCCGTAGTTTGGGGACCCCCATTGCAAGTTATTAGCTGAGACTGCCCTCAGCTGCTAGTAGCCACCCACACCCCCCTTACATGATGAGATTCCCTAAAGCCACTTCTCAAAGCCAGCAAGGGAGGTGAGACTTCAGTAAGACAGGCACCATCTTATGTAACATAATCGTGTAATCTTACAGTTCACATATACTCACACACCTATAATCATGCACATATTGTCACTTTGACCTTATTCGTTTTTTTTTTAAAGACTTTATTCATTTTAGAGAGTGGGAAGAGAGAGAGAGAATAGAGTGGAGGAGAAGGAAGCATCAACTCCCATATGTGCCTTGCTTGCCTGAGCAAACCCAGTGTTTTGAACTGGCAACCTCAGTGTTCCAAGTCAATGCTTTATCCACTGTGCCACCACAGGTCAGGCACTTTGGCCTTATTCTATTTGTTAGAAGCAAGGCAGAGACCCTGCCTAACCCCCAAGGGTGGATCATACAAGGGCATGAACACTGAGAAACAAGTATGATGGGGGACCACCATAAGAATCTGTCCCTCACACATTATTTTTTATGAGAAGTCACCTCTCCAGCTTAACACTGTTCATTTGAAAGTGTATTTTTTTCTCTTTAATTTTTGGTTTAATTATTGAGATTTTTCTCTTTAATTTTTGGTTTTCAGTAATGCAAGGAGGTTCTAGGTGTGTTTTTCTTTGAACTTTCTCTTAATAAAATTTCTTGTATTAAACGGTTGCTATTATTCACAATCTATTTGGGAAAGTCCAGCCATTGTGTCTTCAAGTGTTGCTTCTGGTTCATTTCCCCCTCCCTTGCTGGTACTTCCCAGTTACCTAGATGTTCAACTTTCTTGCTGTACCCTATAGATCTCTTATTCTCTTTTCTGTATTTTCTATACTCTTTCTCCTTCATTTTTTTCTCATCTCTTTTTCTCTTCTTCAGTCTGGACATTTTTACTGATTTATCTTCCAAATCACCAATCATATTATGGTTCATATGCTGTTAGAACACCTGCATTTATTTATGTATTTTTTTATTTATTGATTTTTAGGGGGGGGGGAGAGAGAGAGAGAGAGAAAGAGAGAGAGAGAGAAAGGGGAGGAGCAGGAAGCATCAACTCCCATATGTGCCTTGACCGGGCAAGCCCAAGATTTTGAACCGGCAACCTCAGTGTTCCAGGTCGACACTTTATCCCACTGCGCCACCACAGGTCAGGCCATTTATTTTTTTTTAAACAGATAAAAACATTGATCTGTTCCTGTATGTGCCCTGAGTGGGGATCAAACCTGTAACCTTCATGTTTCAGGACTATACTCTAACCAAGGCAGAACATCTGCATTCTTAAGTTCAGTTTATAGTCTCCATTTTGGTTTTTTTTCCACTTTGTTCTTTTATACATACATTGCTTCCAAGTATCTGGTGAAATTCTCCATCTTTTATCTTCTTGAACACATTAATTACTTATTGTAAAGCCCATGTCTGACAACTCAGATACCTTTATTTCCTGTGGGTCTGCTGCTATTTCCTTTTTTTTTTTTTTTTTTTTTTTTTTTTGCTTTTGCTTGGTTCTGTCTCCTGGCATGGTAATTTTTTTGACTGGACACCAGACACTGAATATGAAATACTGAAATACTAGAGAGCTTCTAGATCAGTGGCTCTGAACACAATGCATCAGCATCCCCTGGGAACTTGTTACAAATGAGACTTCTTGGTCCTACCCCAGACCTGCTGAACAGGTCCCAGCAATCTGTGTTTTAACAAGCCCTCCAGGTCATTTAGAGGCATGTTCAAGTTTAAAGACCACTGCACTCTATGATGTCATCTTCTTTCAGAGAGGATATTTCTTTAACTTTGGGCAGGCACTTTGAATAGAAGCATGGACTGAGCTTACTTCTCAGTCTAGTCCTTCAAGCTGCCTTCTCTGTGGCGACCCCTGAATTCCCAGGTTTATCTCCCCGGCACTCTGAGACTGGTGATTCCGGGGCTCAGTCCTCTCTACTTCTTGACCTCTTGACCTTAAGGAGAAGAAACAATTCAGACTGTTGACTTCACTTCTCTGTGCTTGCTTGCTTTCTGGGATCTTGGCATTTCAATCTCTGACTGCTTTTTCTAGTTTTTTAAAACTCCAGATTTTTCTTCCCAGTGCACTGAGACCACGGAAAGCTTTGCCAGATGCCTACTTCTTGGCAACTAGTTTTCAGCTTTTCAGCTTCTGTGTTCCACGCCATTTATGACTCAGCACATTCCTCAGAGGGGAAGACCCTCCTCAGCTGCTAGAGTTTTTCTCTCTGGAATCTTGGCTCCTTGGGTTCTGGCAGCCTGGGAAGGTCTCTGGTGCCTTCAAACAGAATTTTCTCTTTTTCTTTTTCTAGCCTTTTTAGCTGTTATCAGCAAAAGGATTAATGCACCACATAGGCCTGTATTTATACTTAGATTTCTCTGTACCATCTTACCATGTTTGAAGTTTACCACTTCTGTTCACATCCTTTTATAGGAAGTGAGTGCTGTACGGCCGATAGTCGCCACCATTGTGGCCATTCACATTCAGGTTCTCATTGAGTTCGGGCAGACGGAGCCAAAAAAACGGTGGTCCATTCCTTCATTCAAGTCTCACACTAGCTGATAAGAAACACACAGGGAAAACACTTCCCTCTTCATTCAGAGTTCATAAAGGTACTAACACATTCCGGTTCCACACCCAGGAGATTCTTCTCTGGTTCCTCCTAGAATCAAAAGCCTCACCAGTCCCAAAGCCCCTTGCCTCTGGTTCCCCATCTGCCAACATGGCCTCTTACTCTGCAAAACTGGCTTCTCTCTCCTTCCCTGCCATCTTAGCTTCTTTCTCCTTCTCCTCTTTCCTCTCCTTTCTTTTTAAAAATTTTCTGGCTCAAAAACCTCTCCTCCAGCAAACATTAGCATAACAATGGACCTTCCCAAGTAGGAAGGTAATTTCCAATTTCACAGATCACATACCTGGCGCTGCCCAGCACCATTTTTAACAATAAAAGCGAGCAAACGAAAAAAATACAAATTTTACAAACTCATTTGCCCAACAAGTGCCATTGCACAACCATGTTACCAATCAGATAAGTAGTTATAACTGACTTACAGACCTCAGCAACACTGGATATATAAAGTGCAAATACTGTAATTCATGTTTTATTGTTCGCATGGAAAGCAGGTAATAACACACTCATTCAGGTCAATACTAGGTAGATGAGACCTACCTAGGAAAACCTCCACACTTTTGGTTCATCTAAAAGAATCATTGCACAAGGAAGAAATTCTGAAAGGGAGGTATCCAGTCTCACTCTCTGATCAACAGTGTCTACTTGGAATAAATAGATTTCTCAGGAAAAGTTATGAAGTGGAGGTATGACTAGAGGCCTCTAGATGGCCTCCAATGACCCCTGCCTTCTGGTATTGTCCTCTTTGTCTAAACCCCTCACCTTGAGTACGGGCTGAGCTTATTGATTTCTTTGTTACAAATAGAACTCAAAGGACATAGGTATACTAAACCTTTCTTTGTTGTTTATTTGAAATTCAAATTTAACTAGGCATCTTGTATTTTTATTTGCTAAACTGGCAACCAGTGTGTATTCTCAACATGGATGTTTTCTTTAAGTTAGAATTGCAATTATGAGCAGCCAATGCTATGGAAATCTTGACAACAAGGTCACAACTTTGGTCATTAATGCAGCTGAAAAGTGGAAAGAAATAGATTTTGAGCTCAGCTGTTTATTGACTTCCTTTACTGTTCAGTTGATTCTCTTGGCTTTTCCAGATATGCTAATAATGATAGATTTACTTCCTCCTTATCAATTTTTTTCTCAGGAGGTACTATCATGTTATGGTAATGCTGGTGTGGAATGACAATAAATGTTACAGTCATTATTGTCGTATAACAAACTATCCCCAAACTGGCATAAAACAATCACAGATTCTGTAGGTGAGGCATCTGGACAGGGCACAGGGGACATGGCTTCTCTTTGCTTCTTTATCTCTGGTGCTTCAAGTTGGGAACATTTAAAGGCTGGAGCTGATTCAATAGCTGATGGGATAGAATCATCAGGTGATGTCTTCACTCACATGCCAGACAGTTTTTTGTTGCCTGTTGGCTAGAGTCTCAGTTAGGCTATGGGCTTCTGGCTAAAACACTTGCATGTGACCCTTCTGAGTGGTCTTTCCATGTTGGCTAATTTGTGCTTTTCTCAACATGGTGGCTGGCTTTTAAGAGTGAACATCTCAACAGAGCAAGGTAGACATATACAGCATTATTATGATCTAACCTTAAAAGTCGCAAAGCATCACTTCTGTCATATTATATCAGTTGTCACGAAAGTCCGCCCACAGAGTGGAGGAACAGGATGGAGACTCCCCACCCAGTGAGTGAATTGTCAGAACTGCACTCTAAAAATGCAGTCTGCCCCAAACAACAGCCTGTGTGTTTCTGAGTTGAGTGGAAATTATTCTACTAAAGGGGCTTTACCCTTAAGCCTGGCTTCAGAATTATGTATTTATCATGTCAAATAAGTCACTCAATTCTGATTTTATTGAGGTTTTTTTTCTTTTCTTTTTTTTAAAATTAATTTTATTTATTTATTCATTTTAGAGGGGGGGAGAGAGAGAGAGAGAGAGAAGGGGGGGAGGAGTAGGAAGCTTCAACTCCCATATGTGCCTTGACCGGGCAAAGCCGGGGTTTTGAACCGGCAACCTCAGCATTCCAGGTCGACGCTTTATCCACTGCGCCACCACAGGTCAGGCTGATTTTATTGAGTTTTGAAAATGAATAGATGGTGAATTTTTCAAATGCCTTTTGAACATCTCTAGAAAGCACCTGTGAAGATGCAGCAAAATTAGATAAAAATGAATGAGGTTGTGGCTGTTTCCTTTGAGGTGTGCCTGCAATTCATCCATTCACTCCATAAATATTTCTGGTCACTTACTGTGGACCAGACACTCTGCTAGACACAAAGATAAAAAACACTGGACCAACAGAATAATCCAGATCCAGTCAGTACTGAACTTCCGGACACTGCAAGTTTTTGTGCCAACCAACACAGGAAAGAGGTATTATATCCCCGTCTTCTTCCCTAATCCCAAACAAACTCAGCCATCTGCTCCAGCAACTCATTCCTGTGACAGCAAACCCTTGTCTGGATCTTTTTGAAGGGCATGGGGTATTTACATGCATAATTTTAGCCACCAGAGGGCAGTCATATTTTAAAAATACTTTCGAAGGGGAAGAGAAAGGACAAATCTATTTGGTGAAAGGCTACACCTGGGGTTCTGGAGCCAAAGTCAAATCATATGGTGGGGTTCACTCCACCTGGAGCGTGGGGGTGGAGGTGGGATTCACTCCAGCCAAACGCTCTCTCACTTCAGGCTTGGCAATCTCACCAATCCATCACGAGGCTCTGGCCCCTGGAGTGGAGGGTTATGTAATGAAACTTGATCGAGCTGTAATGAAATAGATCAGAGGGTCCCCCAAACCAAGCACTTCAGAGGGAGTTAGCTGACCAGGAATCTGCAGAGGGAGGTGTTCCCACCACCTTTCAAGTCCTCACTCACGAGAGTCAGTCGGCGAGCACGTGTTGTGTCCTACCTCCTCTCAACAACCAGCTGTGTATTGAGCTTGTTCTGGCTACAAAGAGAGGCTTCGCTTGCACAACATGCAGAGATAGCAGTAAGGACAGCCTCGAGTGTCCAGTCAGGCTGCCCCTTCCCACTGAGAGGCCTCCCAGGACTCCGGTTTCAGCACACAGCCCTTGCCTGGGGGGGTCTTGCTGGTCAGTGTGCTTCCTGGAGCCCCAGCTAACCTCGTTCCTCTCCCTAGACTAGGGTGACAGATCTATTTCCTTTATTATTATTATTATTATTAATTATTATTATTATTATTGCTTATTCAGAGTGTAAAAGCTCTACATCCCCTCCCTTATCTGGCCGGGTTTGAGCAGTTTTGGGAACATAGAAACAAGACTTTCAGGCTCTCTCATTCCCCAGCATCTTCCCTCCCTCATCAATGAATCCAGAGCCCACTTGAATGTGAAGAAAGGGGCAGAAAATAGTTCACATCTCAGGGATGTTCCCCTTGCGCTGGGTTGTGCGAATTCACAAGACTCAGCCCAAGTCTGGCACAAGGCACGGACTCAACAAAAGCTAATTTTATGTCCACAGTCCCTTCCGGGAATTCCCAAAGCTCCCAGAGCTCTGAAAAGCCAAAGGTCTCCCATAATTCACTTAGCAGCACCTAATCTGACCCGAATTCATTTGGTGGCAAAACCTTCCCTAGACCACTATGCAGCTAACCACTTGGCTTAAGTACTCGTATAGTTCACTGATCACAGCGTGCTATCCAGACGCCACTGCAGGTCTTGTCAGTCTGTGGGATAAGCACCCAATTGTCTTCTAAAATCTGGAACATTGAATTCTGAAACATAACCGGCCCTTGGGACCTATTTCTACCTGAAATCTAGGTTCCACATCTTATCTCTGCTACTCTCTGGCTGCACGACATTAGATGTGGTCAACAGACCCTGGGGGTAGCCCGTGGATTCATGCCCAGTTTAAACCCCTCCCTTAAAGTGTGGGTAGGACCTGTGATTTGCTACTAACAATACAATATGACAAAGAGGAAGAGATTTTGAAGATATAAGATCTCAAATTAATTGATTTTTTAAAAATTTACTCAAAGGGGAGATTATCACCTGACCAGGCGGTGGCGCAGTGGATACAGCGTCAGACTGGGATGCGGAAGACCCAGGTTCGAGACCCTGAGGTCGCCAGCTTGAGCGCGGCCTCATCTGGTTTGAGCAAAAAGCTCACCAGCTTGAGTCCAAGGCCGCTGGCTCAAGCAAGGGGTTACTTGGTCTGCTGAAGGCCCGCGGTCAAGGCACATGTGAGAAAGCAGTCAATGAACAACTAAGGTGTTGCAACGCGCAACGAAAAACTAATAATTGATGCTTCTCATCTCTCCGTACCTGTCTGTCTGTCCCTATCTATCCCTCTCTCTGACTCTGTGTCTGAAAAAAAAAAGGGGGGGAGATTATCCTGGGTGGGCCTGACTTAATCAGAGACTCCTGAGATCAGAGACTCCCAGTTGTTGGCTCTGGGTGCTCACTTTGGCAGCATATATACCAGTTGTTGGCTTTGAATAAGTTGCCATGCTTGACAGGGCCTGTGGAGAGAGCTATTTGGCAAGGGACTGTGGGTCACCTTTACTCACTGAGGGCATCTAGCTGACCACAAGCAAGAAAATGAGGACCTCAGTTTGGCAACTGTGAGAAAGTGATTTCTGCGAATAGATGAGGAGGATTGGAAGCTCTTTCTCTGCTTGAACCTCTGATGAGATGGCAGCCCTAGCTAATATCTTTTTTTTTTTTTTTTTTTTGGTATTTTTCTGAAGCTGGAAACGGGGAGAGACAGTCAGACAGACTCCCGCATGCGCCCGACCGGGATCCACCCGGCACGCCCACCAGGGGCGAAGCTCTGCCCACCAGGGGGCGATGCTCTGCCCCTCCGGGGCGTCGCTCTGTCGCTACCAGAGCCACTCTAGCGCCTGGGGCAGAGGCCAAGGAGCCATCCCCAGCGCCCGGGCCATCTTTGCTCCAATGGAGCCTCAGCTGCGGGAGGGGAAGAGAGAGACAGAGAGGAAGGAGAGGGGGAGGGGTGGAGAAGCAGATGGGCGCTTCTCCTGTGTGCCCTGGCCGGGAATCTAACCCGGGACTTCTGCACGCCAGGCCGACGCTCTACCACTGAGCTAACTGGCCAGGGCAGCCCTAGCTAATATCTTGATTTCAGCCTGGTGAAACTCTGGAGAAGGGGACCCAGCTAAGCTAGGCTCAGACTCCTGGCCCATGGAAACTGAGCTAATAAGTGCGTGTTGTTTTAATCCACTAGACAAGGCCATTGGTTATGCAATATAGAGAACCAGTACATTACAGACACCCTTACCCTCCCTGGGCTCCAGTTGTTCAGCTGTAAATTGGGGAGAAGGTTGGACTAGGTCTCACCACAAAGTCTTTCCAGCTCTAACTTTAGGAGAGCTTGGTGAGGCAGATGCTGGGTGTTTCGGTGCTGGGAGAAGGGAGAGTGGTCCTATAGGGAGTGAGCAGTTGCCGAGCTGGGGGCTGCAGGTGCCAAGAAGGTGTGCTGTCAAGGAAGATGGTGCCCAGGAAGAGAAAAGTGCAGATGGCCGCGGACTCACCACGAGTTCCCAGTGACCCATCTGCCAGGCTGGATGCTGACCACAGCTGGCACCGCTCCTGGCTGCAGAAACGATCAGCTTCCAAAAGCAGGAAAAACAAGCACCTTCTTTTCCCTGCTCTGTAAGGGAGATGGCGAGGGGAGCTCCACCACACGGTGCACCTGTCCCCATGTCTACCTGTTTAGGAGCGGGCAAAGGGCCCATTCTCAGCAGTCTCCATCCTGAGACGCCTAAAGTTGGTGACCAGAGCAACTGACCTGGGGAATTCACAGGAAGCTGAGTCAGCGAGGGCATGGAGTTTCCTGTGAGCTCTGGGTAGACTTGTGCAGAGGGTGAGGTTGTGCTGTGTTCTCCCACCAGGCCGACCTGCCACGTCTCCCTGCTTTCCACGCCCCTCTGCCTGTTGCCGGGGGCCCAGACCTCTACCGTGCGCCCGAGGTTGCCTTTCTCCCCCAAATGCTCGCTCAGACATAGCTGCCATTCTTAGTCTACTGGCTGGAGCAACTGTCCTTTATTAAAGTCCTTGGGGGATGATCTCATTAAGTCTTGTTATGGGTCACATCTATTTCAGGGAGAATAAATTTGCAAGGATCCTTCTATGGGCAGCTAGTTAATTGAAACCTGAAGTAGGAGTTGGGGGGAGGGGAGGCTCGGGTGGGGTGGTCAGGGAAGCCTGAAAGGTGCGGAGTGTGACTGGCTCAATAAATAGCTGGGAGCTAGTTCAAAGGAGGAGGCAGAGGGTCCATGTGAGGGGAGTTGATAAGAAGGAAGACACAGGCCATGGGGCGGAGGGGACATAGAATAAGTGTCCACTGCAGGCTGATCCGCTGAGATAGGCTCCTCACTGCCTCCCAGGCCTCTGCTCAGCCCTGCCCAGACACATGAGTCCAGAGCAGCGAAGTGATAAGGGCCTAGGTCAGGATGTGGCAACAGAGATGGAAAAGAAGGAGATAGGAAAGAACTTGGAAACAAATTTGATACAGAGATGGAGGAGAGGAAAGATCTCAAGATGACCTTAAAAGATCCCTGGAGAAAGAGGAGAGGTGCCAGAGCACAAGCCCAGCCGTGGTCTGGGATCAAGGCCAAGTTCACGGCTCCATTGTTTGAAGAATCCCTCTTCATCCACTTCTGAAAACACAACATTTCCGGTCTCTAGTCTTCTGGCTCTTTAGTCGTTCATTCATTCATGCATGTATGCATATATGCAACTACTGTGAACTGAGTACTCACTGCGGATTAGACCCTGTGCTGAACACTGGGAAATGTAAATACAAACAAATCCACTGCCTAGGCCAAGTGACCTGAGTCCATCAGAGCAGCTAGCCGCTCTCAGAATCTTTTTTATGCCCTGGCCAGTTGGCTCAGGCACTAGAAATAGCTGAGTTGCGAGCATGGCCCCAGATGGGCAGAGTATCGGCCCCAGACAGTGGTTGCCGGGTGGATCCCTGTCGGGATGCATGCGGGAGTCTGTCTTTGTATCTCCTCTCTTCTCACTTAAAAAAAAAAAGAAGAATCTATTTTTCTTAAATTACCTTTCAAACAGTTGTGCTCATCTTTAGGACAGGTTCTACAGAGAAGATATAAAGATGGAAGAAAACTTTGTGTTGGGGAAATTAAGTTAAGAGAGCTTGTGACATTTAGTAGTGCAGGAAGACAGATGACCACTAATTAATTGGGTGGCCCCTTGGCCTCTTAAACATCTAGGCCTGAATTCTTTCATCTGTAAGAGAAGAGAGGAATATTAGGTGATTTTTGAAAACTTTTGTATCTTTCTTTCTGTGTTTTGTTTTACGGATGTGAACGTGTTTTGATTTGTCCACAAGTGTGCGATAGTCCTTTATTTCAGAAAACAATAACTGCTGTGAGTACACACTGGACGTGGAGTGTGCCGTGCAACCTCCATTTGTACCACTGCGTTTCCACGTGGAGAGGCTCCATTTGAGCCACACTCCTGAAGTCCCCGACCTCTCTCCTAGGAAGAAAGACTTGTCTGATTAGAAGCTCTAAGGGAAGGAACTGAGCATGCTCTGCTGAGACCTGCTGGGTACTTGCTATGGGCTGAATTGTGGTATGCCCCAATTGAATACATTGAACCCCTAACCCCTCAGAGCCTGAGAATGTGACTTTATTTGGAGATAGAGCCTGTAAGGGGTAATTAAGTTAAAATGGGGTTGTTAGGGTGGGCCCTAATTCACTATGACTGGTCTCCTTTATTTATTTTATTTTATTTTATTTTTTGTATTTTTCTGAAGCTGGAAACGGGGAGAGACAGTCAGACAGACTCCTGCATGCGCCCAACCGGGATTCACCCGGCACGCCCACCAGGAGCGATGCTCTGCCCACCAGGGGGCGATGCTCTGCCCCTCCGGGGCGTCACTCTTCCGCGACCAGAGCCACTCTAGCGCCTGGGGCAGAGGCCAAGGAGCCATCCCCAGCGCCTGGGCTATCTTTGCTCCAATGGAGCCTTGGCTGCGGGAGGGGAAGAGAGAGACAGAGAGGAAGGAGGGGGTGAGGGGGGGTGGGGGTGGAGAAGCAAATGGGCGCTTCTCCTATGTGCCCTGGCCTGGCCGGGAATCGAACCTGGGTCCCCCACACGCCAGGCCGATGCTCTACCGCTGAGCCAACTGGCCAGGACCGACTGGTCTCCTTTATAAAAGCAGGTTAGGACACAGAAAACATGGACTGAGGAGTGACCACATGAAGACAAAGAGGGAAGGAAGCCATCTGTAAGCCAAGGAGAGAGGCCATAAAAGAAATCAAACCTGCTGATACATTGATCTTCAACTTCTAACCTCCAGTACTGCGAGGGAATAAATGTTTGTTGTTTAAGCCCCCCAGTTTGTGGTACTTTGCTATGGAAGCCCTTAAACAAACTAATACAATACTCTCTTTAGGACTTGTGGGATATATTCTGGGCTGTTATTATATAGCAAACCTGCTTTTGGAGGATGGGCTGAGGCTGTCCTGGTCTATGTGCAGCTGGGTGAATATCTATCTATTGCGGCCATGACATATTAGGAAGTCCATGGGGTCCGCAAGGTTACATCATGTTCTCCAATGTAGCTTTTTTCCACTTTAAAATTTACATTTAAATGTTTACTTATTTCTCAATTAGTTCTAAACTTGAGGATAGGAAGAGAGAGGGCTATTTATTGCACTTCCACCCCCACCCCAGCAAGAAAAAAAGGAAAAACCACCACAGCCTTCCTTGGGGAGTTTGTTCTTTTTAATAAACTCTTCTTTTTCTGGTGCCCTCACTGCTCCCAAATGGCCACTCTGCCTCTAGGCCCACCGGTTTCCTGGAGAATGGCTTTGATTCCATGGTGACATCTGCTTAGAATGCCTTTCCTCATCTCTCTGTGCCGAATTCTCTTCATTCTCCAGGCCGTGGCTCACAGGTCTCCTCCTAGGCGGGTACTCCCTGCAGTGCAGGCCAAGTGTGCAGCTTCCTTGTCTTGGCTCCTATGACCCTGGGTACATATTTCTATTATGTTGTCACATAGTCCTAATACTAGATGACCTTGTGTCTGTCTTCCTCACTAGGACAGACTAGTTTGAGCACTGAACCTGGAAGAACTTGCTCTGGTCACATCTGTGTTCCCAGTGTCAGCACAGTGCTTGGCCCCAAAGTAAGTGTCCATAAAGTGCTGAAGAATGAATGAGTGGGAGGATGGTAGTTTAACATATTAATTTGTGTATTTTTCATAGTATTTTTTTCACTTTCCTATTTCAAGTAGACTGCCAGGCTGGTAATTCCTTATCTCAGAGATTTGGGCTTGGTGCAAAGCAGAAGGAGGCTGAGTTCAACGACTCCTCTTGTCTTTTGAAAAAATCAAAACTCACTGGGTTTTGTGTTGTGGGGAAAGAGAAAGGCTCAGGAAGGGAGATGAACTTTGAGAGAGAAAAACGAGGGCCCGGAAGGGAAGAGAGGCGTGGGCACCCTCACCCCTGCACACTCAACCATGATGGAGGTGGCCGGCCAACCTCCATGCGGGGTAAGTCTTTGGGGGTCCCAGCCTCTGCGAAGATTTCTGCTCCTCGTGTTTGTCATGAAAACAGAGCCCAGCTACCAATTCTTCACCTAGGCTTCGGAAAATGACACATTTGCATGGATAGAAGACTAGATGCTACCCTAACTGTTCAGGCACTTGGGTTCTCAGGGTCCTGAGTGGGGACAGGAAATGAGACTTCAGCGATGACTGATGTGGACTTTTCTGCCAGGTCGGGCCCTTAGAGTAGAAATTAAATTGATTTACTGTACATAAAAAAAGTGAGGCCCTGGCCAGTTGGCTCCGTGGTAGAGCGGCGGCCTGGCGTGCAGAAGTCCCGGGTTAGATTCCCGGCCAGGGCACAGAGAAGCGCCCATCTGCTTCTCCACCCCTCCCCCTCTCCTTCCTCTCTGTCTCTCTCTTCCCCTCCTGCAGCCGAGGCTCTACTGGAGCAAAGATGGCCCGGGTGCTGGGGATGGCTCCTTGGCCTCTGCCCCAGGCGCTAGAGTGGCTCTGGTTGCGGCAGAGCAACGCCCCGGAGGGGCAGAGCGTCGCCCCCTGGTGGGCAGAGCGTTGCCCCCTGTTGGGTGTGCTGGGTGGATCCCGGTCGGGCGCATGCGGGAGTCTGTCTGACTGTCTCTCCCCATTTCCGGCTTCAGAAAAATACAGAAAAAAAAAAAAGTGATATTTGTTGCCTACTTGAGTTGGAGTGAGAGGGTATGTGGCTAAACGAAATGGCTGTCACTGATAAGGACTACAGGGGCTATTGAGATAATAAGACCAACCCCAATGCATTTATGGCTTAGAATCAACAGAAGAGCAGCTTGCTCCAGCATGGTGACTAATTTCACCTCAAGGTAACCCCTAGCCTCATTATACGCTCATTGTAATATATTAGCATATTAAATGACACCTCGTGCTGCCATGATAGGAAATGGAAAGCCCAAAAAGGGCCACAAAATGATGATGGAGCTATTTCGAGAAGTCTCTACCCTTTCCACAGAAAAATCCTGAATTCTTCCCCCTTATTGAGTGCTCTGCCGCTTGATGAAATGAGCCTCAGTAAAAGAAGGAAACCCCGCTAGGGAGGTGCTATTCTGCCTGTGGAGGCCTCCTCTCTGTCCTGCGGCTTCGCTAATAGACTCTCTTTCACTCTAACTCTATGGTGGCTCCCATTTGAATTCTTTCCTGCGTGAAGTCAAGAACCCGCCGTGGGTCAAGGACCATTGGGTGCCCAGACCTCCAGAATGCCTGCATTAGGAGGACCAGATTATTATTCAGTACAAATAAATCCTGAATCCTTTTTACACCCTGAAGTGTTGCTCCCCCTCCCTCTCTCTCACCCCAGAAACTTTGCCAAGGTCTGAACTGACCCAGAATTTACTCCATCTTGTCCCCACCTAGTGCCCAGAATGTGGCAGTTTGGGAAGTGTTCTATCATTTTCTCAACTTATGATAATGCATCCTCACAGCAGCCTGGGAGAGCCACTGATGGGGAGTCCTTTGGCTGATTGGTGTCTCCTGCCAGAGACGAGGCCCTGGTAAAGAGGTTTCTATTGTTGTCTCAATGAGGATGGAGAGTGGAAGGACTGCTCAAGGTCAAGCTGCCACCTCTGGAGGGAGAGGTATGTGGAGAGGCTGGAGAAGGCTTCCAGGAAAGTGAGCCCAGGTGAGGTGGGGTCGGGTGCTGGGAGGGAGGTTGTGTGAGATGGGAAGGATCCCTCCAGCCTGCACCAGGCCTACCTTCCGGGGATAAAGTGCTCTGAAGAACAGGCGATCATCCCTCAGACCTGACTAGTATGGAGGTTCAGAATGAGTCACCCTAAGATGTGCCACTCTGGCATGCAGATTATTCAAACTGAAAACAATAGAGGCACAGAAGGCTCAGGAGGGAGCTTTTAACTTCCCCTTTACTGCCTAAAAGAGCTCACCCAGGAAGGGAGCTATCATCATGGATGACTGTATTTTAATGTGAATTCAGTGTGATCGACAGGGAGGAACCTCGCGAGACCCACTTGGCCAAAGTCCTTTCTGTGTCCCATTGTTTTAAGATGGCTCAATATATATTTTTTTAATTTAAAAATTTTTTATTTTAGAGAGAGGAAGGGAGAGACAGAGAGAGAGGGAGAGAGAGAGAGAGAGAGAAACATCAGTTTGTTGTTCCCCTTATTTATGCATTCATTGGTGGATTCTTGCATGAGCCCTGACCAATGATGGAAACCTCACCTGCAACATTGCCGAGTCTAGACAACAGTCTAACCAATTGAGCTGCTTGGCTGGGTTTATCCATTTGTTTATTAAACAATAACTCATCTCCCTTTGAATTGCCTTACTTCCCCTGCATAGTTCTGAATGACATAGAGCTCATTTTGCCTTACTGTCTCTGAAATCTTCATGCTTATATGAATTCCCTTTGTGTAGGTATTAAAACTTAATTTTTTCCCTGGCGGGGTTGCTCAGTGGATAGAGTGTCATCCTGGTGCACAGAGGTCAAGTGTTCAACCCCCAGTCAGGGCACATACAGGAAACAACCAATGAATGCACAACTAAATGGAACAACTAAGTGGTACAAAGAGTTGATGCTTCTCTTTCCGTCTTCCTTCCTTTTCCCCTCTTCTCTCTCAAATCAGTGGGAGAAATTTTTTAAATTTTTTATTTTATTTATTCATTTTAGAGAGGAGAGAGAGAGGGGGAGAGAGAGAGAGAGAGAGAGAGAGAGAGAGAGAGAGAAGAGAGAGACAGGGGGGAGGAGCTGGAAGCATCAACTCCCATATGTGCCTTGACCAGGCAAGCCCAGGGTTTCGAACCGGCGACCTCAGCATTTCCAGGTCGACACTTATCCACTGCGCCACCACAGGTCAGGCCCAGTGGGAGAATTTTAAAAATGTTTTAAAATAATTTTTTTCTATTAATCTGCTGTCTATAATTTGAGTTCTTTGACCAGCCAGAATAACTAAGAGGGAATGGAGAAAGTTTCCTCATCCCTGACACTAGTCACCTCTATCCCAATTAAGACTTCTTAGAAATGGAAATACACAGAGACTCCATTTCTTTACCATGACCCTTTCTCCATTCTGTTTGTCTACTCTCTTTCTTATAATAATTAAGCCTTAGGACATTAGGTTGTATTTAGCATCAAACTGTCTTAAGAACAAAGCCTCAGGTCTGTTGACCACAGAAACAGAGTTTCAGTCAAGATAACATCTTAATTTGAGTTGTGTTTCAGCCCCAGGCCCAGGAAAGCAGAAGGATGTTACAGACCGCAATCTCAAGAAACCAGGCACAACAATGTCATGGCTGACATCAGGACCTAATACAATGATCAGCTACTCCCTACCCTGGCCCCAACCAATCAGTGGAGCCCATGACCCCAATTCCCTTAGTCACCATGATGAATGTTTTTTTCTCTCTATAATCCAACCCCTGGAAGCCATTAGGGAAGCCAGATTCTTAGCACTGCTCACCTGTGACTACTGACTCGGAGCCATTTTCTCAACTAATAGAGCTCTATTCTCTTTGCTGTACATTCCTGTTAGCATATGATTGAGCTTTGATGCGCAGAGGTGTTACCTTTTAGCCTAGTAACAATAACCTCAAGCATCTCTCTGAACTCCTCAGTCCCTCTCTTGTCCCTGCCACCCTCCTCTACCTGGATGATGTAATGAGACAGAGACCAGACTCCCAAGAAACAATGTTCTGATGGAATCTGAGTTCCCTACGCTCAGTTGGCCTGCGATACTTGTCTTCAAGGTAGACTAAGGAGGAAAACACGCAGTGAGGGGAGAACAGAGCAGCAAAGAGCAGAGGGAGTCCCAGCAGGGACTGGGAGGGAAGGAGAAAGGAAGGAGATCTGTGGCTTTGGGTTCTCCCAAAAGCAGAGTCGGAGACAAGAGCTTGCACACTGGCCGTCGATTTGGGGAAGTAGCCCAGGAACAGGAGGGAGACACAGGGAAGAGCTGCACGAGAAAGTGGGGAGAGCCCTTCCCAGGGTGCCTGCATTACCAACTTGGTTTCCATGGTGGCACTGGGTTGTGGTCCTGCTGATTGCAGCTGAGGAGCCCTGCAGGTCGGGCTGCAGAGTGGTGCACCCAAGGGAATGAAAACGAGACATTTATCTACCAGTTTTCCCCCCGGCTGGTCAAGGGTCACCCTGTGGCCCTTCTCTCTTCCAGGTTTGTCCATGGTCAGTCCCAGTGCCCCAGGAGAAAAGTCCCAGGGCAGGGGACATCAGCACACAGCTGAAGTGACACTATGAACTGGAGCACAACACAAGAGAGGGGTGTGGAGAAGATATTACAAAGGAATGGAGACAGGAAGGAAAAGACGGGGTGGTGATGGGGAGGCCAAGACAAATGTGAGCAGTCCCTGTTTAATGGAAAGATACAAGCAGGGCAGAGGCAGCCCTTCTGCAGCTGAAGCACCTCTGCAAAGCTCTTGGAACAGTCTGGGGTAAGCCCTCAGCAGCCATTTTCCTGCCACTAGCCTCTGGCAGGCCTACGTGTAGGGACAGGGTAGCCTTGGCAGTGACTGTACAACCGCACCCCATTGTAGCCAGGGGTGATCTCTTTTGTGTTCCTGGTGATCTCTTTTATTCAACAACATTGACTTGGGGTTTCTGGCCACGTGATTATACAAAAGGATCATGACCTGTCAGTCCTGAAGTCCTGTGGCAATGGGAAATTCCATTTGGGTTATGGTTGTCCCCCCGCTAACCCTTGATGTTGGGTGGATTTGAGGGCATAGCTTCTGAGGTTTTAGTGAAAATCTTGGTAAAAAGAAAAAGGGCCTTTTGCCCTTCTGGTTACTTGAAGGACTCCTGGCAGAAACCACGAGCAGAATTAAAAGGCAGAGCAGATCTACTAAGGACTTTAAGTGACACATTTCTCCAAAAAGTAAAATTAATAAGATGATGACATTTTTCTACAAAATGAGAGGGTGGTTTCCAAGGCCCCTTTCTTTGTGTGTGTGTGTGTGTGTGTGTGAGTGTGTGACAGAGACAGAGAGAAGGACAAATAGGGACAGACAGACAAGAAGGAAAAGAGATGAGAAGCATTAATTCTTCGTTGTGGCACTTTAGTTGTTCATTGATTGCTTTCTAATATGTGTTTTGACTGGAGGGCTACAGCAGACTGAGTGACCCCTTGCTCAAGCCAGTGACCTTGGGCTCAAGCTGGTGAGCCTTGCTCAAACCAGATGAGCCCACACTCAAGCTGGTGACCTCAGGGTTTCAAACCTGGGTCTTCTGCGTCCCAGTCCAATGCTCTATCTACAGTGCCACCGCCTGGTTAGGCCTAAGGCCTCCTCACCCCCTTCTGATGGTTACTCATGGTTACAGTATATGACGATTACTCAAGAGAAGGGGAGACCTTTGGAAGTTGGTTGAGGTCCTGGTCACTAGTGCTGGGGGCTTGCTCGGCTGGCTGGTGGGGGCTTTTCCAGCCTGCTGGCTCCACATCCATTCTCTAAATCCCTGCTTTCTTTCTTTTAGGGGGCCCTGTCCTGCTTCTCCAATGCCTGGTGCCTTTGCACTGCCCCCTTAAAAGAGGAGCCACAAGAAATACTCTGCTTCCTGTAGTTTGAGGTTATTGTTGCTGCTGTCACTCCACTGAAGTCCTTGGATGAATGTTTGTATTGTTCTCACGCCCAGAGCTTTATTCAAATGGTCGGCACATTATGAAACACAGTAACAAGTCTAACTTCCCTCACCCCAGCACACATACACAATGACATTGCTGAGTCCCCAAGATATATTCATTCGTGCAATAGTGGAAAGAATCTGGGATTGGAGACAGCAGGGCAACACTTGGTCCTGACTCTCCCATTTAGTGCTGGTGACCTTCGGAAAGTTGTTCATTCATTCATTCGGCCTTTATTAGAATCTCCTCGTGTCAGTCATTCGCATAATCTTTGCAAAGTGTTAACAATATCCACCCTCACTACCTTTCAGGTCTGTTTTGAGAAGCTAATGAAACCATACTTTGAAGTATTTAAGGTAAGCTCGAAACAAATGTATGTTGCTGGTATTAATCAGCAAAAAGATAAAAACAAAGTTGGACGGGTGGGGAGTGAAGGCCCAAGCCATAGCACATGATAAATCACTTCAAAGAGAAAGACACCTGCTCTGTGCCCCCGGGGCTGCTCCCGGCACTACAGCTGGACTTGGCCCAGATACCTTTCTCTTCATCTCTGACCTTGGGCATTTTGCTCTTTATCCAGAGCCCTGGTCAAAAGCCTCCTCTTCCACAAAGTATAAATACTTCTTGCTCTTGGACATTAACTTCTCCCTCCCACACGTCCCTTCTCTGCTTTGGAGAACTGTGAACTATTGCAACTTGTTTCCAGATTGAGCCCCGTTACAAGACAGACAATAGAGTTCTTGAGGGAGGCAACTGTGCTCTCTCCCAGGACTCCTGCCTCTGCTCACGCGACCTTGGTCCGGCGTCCTGTGTTCTCCACACCTTGGTTTCCTCCTCTGTAAAACCTTTCTACCTGTGCTGACTGTTGTAATGATCTATGAAATACCACGTCTAGGACCTAACACATTGCACCTTGTGTTCAGTGAACAGGATTCCAATAGATGTCTTTTGAATGAAATTGAATGGCATGCATCCTTTTTTGGGCCCTCTTAACATGCAATTAAAGGAAGTGACCACTTAGTATGTGTAAATGAGGATGTAGGTATGATCCCCACCCAGTAATATTTTCCCCGCCAGGATTTGGTACCTGAAATGTTACCAAGAAAGACTAATTCCTCCTCAGAAGCACTGTTTTATGTTTCAGCACTAATGGGAGAGGCAAAGCACTAGATCAACCCACCTTCTGAGTTTCGGGTGATGGCAGCATTGGCCGCCAATGAAGAGGTGGACACGGTCATAGGGAAGGAGGAGTCTGAGAGAGATTTTTGCCTAGGACTGATCCCGCTTAATTCAACATGTTTATTTAAAACTAAATATAACATAGTTATTGAAAGCCAAAGCTTTAGGTTCCTGTGTAATTACTTTCCGATACCAATTCTCTGGCAAATGACTGGGTATCCAACAATTCAGTTCAGACACCAGAGTTCGCGCCGATCCTCCAGGGTTAGGGCTCAGTCCTACCAGACTGTCCCACTTCAGACGCCAGTCACAAGTGGACCTTCAGGCTACCCACACTTATGCTCTGCAGGCTATAAATCTGGGGAGTCCCATGACTCTTCCTCAAATTCTCTATAATGACACAGAACCCAGAAAGGCACTTGACTTACTATTGTTGGCTTATTGTGAAGGATACAACTCACAGTCAAATGGAAGAGAAACGTGGTGGTGGTGGGGAGGTTGGCACAGCTTCCGTGCCCTCTCCAGGAGAGCCAGCCTCCCAGCACCTCAATGTGTTCCCCAACCTGGAAACTCTTTGAACTCCATCATTTAGGGGTTTTTAATTGAGGTTTCATGATGTAGGCATATTAATGAAATCATTGGCTGTGGGTGATTGGACTCAATCTCCAGCCCCTCTTCCCTTCCCAGAGGTGGGTGGGAATGAAAGTTCCAACCTCCTCATCTTGAGGTTGGTTCCTCTGGTAACCAGCCCCCATCCTGAAGTTACCAACGGGCCCACAGAGTCACCTCATTACCATCAACTTAGTTTGAAAAGGGTTTCTTAATAACCTCCTGTCACTCAGGAAATTCCAAGGGTTTTGTCCTCCGTACCTGTAACTGAGGCCAAAGACTATTTTAAATGACTTTATACCACAGACTGCCCGATCTTGTTCTTAGATACCACAGCTGTCAGAGCTGAGGAGGGGAAGGTGTTGTCCAGGGGCATTCTCCATAAAGTTGGTGTTTCAGTTGCTCTGAAGTCCTTAGTGGTCGTTGAGTTTCCAGGTTGGTGAACACATTGAGGTGCTGGGAGCCTGGCTCACCTGGTGAGAGCACAGAAGCTCTGTGCCACCCCCCCCCATGTTTCTCTTCCATTGACTGTGAGTTGTATCCTTTGGAGTGGGTCCTATCTGCCACGCCCAGGGAAGATCCCTGCACCTGCAGGCCCTTCCTTCTTCTTTCTCCTTTTTCTGCAGCTCTCAGGCCCTTCCCCCTCCCAGAGGCCCACCTGCCTCTTGGTGTGGTCAGCCTCTGGTCAGTCGCTCTCCTTTCTCTCCAAGTTGTCAGCGGGTCAAGGAGGGACGACTTTCTGCTAGTCTTGACCTTACACTCAAGTCTAGGTGAGAATGTCATACTTGCTTCCCCATTAGTACTTAAAAACCAAAGCTAGCGCAGACTCCTCACACTCACAGCCAGCTCCTCCATCTTCCCGCCAGCCTTCTCTGTCCCCTGCTGCCCAGCCACAGGCAGTCTTGCCCTTGACTTGTCGTCCTCCTGACGTCCAGGGGCTGCCCCACCTCTTCCCCTTTCCTTTCCCTCCAGGTCAGCTCCTCCCTAGTTCTTTCAGTCACACATATCTATTGAATGTGTCCTGTTTGCCAGGCACTGTGCTAGACACCAAGGGGCTATGCGGAAGGGTGGCATGAGCTCCGCCATTGAGGCGCTGACTCCGCCTTATAAGCAGCTGTCAGCAGGCTTCGGGTCCTCCCCAAGGCGTTCCCCAGTTGCCCTCCTCCCAGCCTCTCACCTACTTGGCACCTGGCACCGCTTCCTTGTTTTGCCATACTTTCAGGTTTCTTTGCCTCTTCAGCTAGATGCTTAGAGAGTCTAGGAGACAAACCCAGGGCAGCAGTAGGATAAACTGTCCAGTCTTTCATGTTCCTACAGAGGGAGTAGAAGAAAGCAATTCCCCATTTCAGTCATCTAATATGTTAGTAAAAAGGATAATAGTAATTAGGATATCAAATGCCCCAGCCTCCAGAAATATGCACAGCCCATTCACTGTAGGAATTTGCTTGTTGGTATTAAACAGGAGAGGGAGCCGAGATAGTGCATCAGTATTCAGGGCCCCACATCAGTCCGTCCTCTATAGCATGGACCAAATGAGACTGTCAAGGAGTTGTTTTAAAACGGAATGTATTAGTCCACATTCATTTATTCATTCCAAGACTGAGAGCTGTGATCTTAGTAGTTACTATTTTCTTTTCTGTTTTTCCTGAAAGAGCCTGGGTTCTTGTCACCACCCCATAAGCTCTCAAATTCCTTGAGGACTAAGGTACCAGGGAAATATGAATGAATGAATGAATGAATGAACGAGTGAAATAACCTACATAGACAAAATGTTTATCTAGCACACAGTATGTCTCATTCAGTTCATTTCAAGGAGGCATTGATGGTAGTGGTTGAGAAAACAGACCCTGGAGTTGGGCTGTCTGTGAGAGTCCAGTCTTGCCACTTACTGATTGTGTGACCTTGGGCAGGTCTCTGTACCACTCTGTGCCTTGGTTTCCACCTTTGTCACCACGGGCTAGTAATACCACCAAATTCATAGGGTTATTGTGAGGGTTAAGTGAATGAATCCACTTAAATGCATAGTACAGAGCCTGGCATACTGCAGGCATTCGGTGAAAATTAGCTATTATAAAATTATTTTACCAACTTATTCATTTAGTTAGCGATGGGAAGTCCCAGGCTCCCAGGCAGTCAGCATATATGAGAGACCAGGGAGGAGCCCATGGGCCTGATCTAAAGGGGAGACTGATGGTAACGGGAACGCGGGGCCAGCGCTGTGGTTTTCAGAATCTCCTCTCAGGGACTGTCACACCAGATCCCAGTATGGCTCCTGAATATGTAAACACATTTTACATTTTCTTCTCAAGCCCTTATTATTTATTTCTTAAAACCCTGCTTTTAGGGAGCGCAGCCTCTTGGCCAGATCTTGAGTAGTGTGGTTTGTCCTCCGCACCTCCTTCTACCTGCCACGTGGCCTGTGCCAGCTTCACCTTCCCTCCGGGTCCCAGGTCAGACCTCCAGGAAGGGCCTCGAAAACTCGTGCGCGGGTGCGTCACCCTCCCCAGGGAGAACGGCAAATCAGACTGACTCTGCAGAGATACAATTTGGGGCGTCTGCTACGCGCCTGGGGGCAGAACGGGGTCTCCCTGGCGGACCCTGTATCGCCAGCAGGTGGCGCTCAATCTGCTAGGCTAGCAAGGTTCCCGTCCAGAAACTTGAATGAGATGTTAACGGCACTGCGTGAGAAGAGTACAATCCAATCTCCCCGAGCCGAGTGGTGGGCATCCGCGAAAAAGTGGGGAGACAAAGGTGAAGACTCCCTTTGGGGGTGATTCAAGGATTCAGACACCACGAGCTTCATTCAGGAAAACGTCAGGAGGGGTGAGTACGGAGCAGCTCACAGAAAAGGGAGCGCCATCCTTTTCTTAGGGTATTGTTCTTGGCTTTCATTGATAGGCTTTCGAACCTTCGAGAAAGATATTTCTGGAACGGAGTTGTCAGGTCAGATGGAGGGAGCGCGGGAAAGAATCTCGGGAAGCCGGTATCTGCGCGTCCGGCTCTCTGCTGCGGGAGGAGCGCGGGTTCCCTCCCGCTACGCCAGATGGCGCTGTCTGGCTTTCCTTCGGCCTCCCGTCCTGGTCCCTAGAGGTTCCCGCCGCAGCGGCCGCTCTAGCCAACAGACGCGTGCTCTGTGGTTCCGGGCGGAAGTGAGGCGCCGAACGGAACGGCCTTTGGTGACATTTTCTCCGGGCGGCGCGGATGAGTGCAGAGACTTGGTGTTGGAGCCTGCGGAGGTGGCGTGATTCTCTTTGGCCCCGGCGGGGCTCTGACCGCGACTCTGCTCGCCGCCGGGGCTGGTGCTGAGGAGGAGCAGGCGGCGGTGACCGTCGCGTTCCGAGTCACCGCAGCGGGGACAGCTCCGGCCCGTGGGTCGGTGCGTGCCCCGACGGGGCGCGCGGAGGGGACGAGGAGGTGCGGAGCCGCCGCGGAGCACAGGTGAGGCGGCGAGGGGCGCAGGGCCGGCTGCGGGTCGAGCTGCAGGACCCGGGCCGCGTTCCCGGGGAAGACCGGGCTGAGGCGGAGAGCTGCGGGCCGCGGCTGAGGGCTCTGCGGCGTCCGGGCGCCGGGCTGTGACGGGCTCGCTGGCGGACGCCGGGCGTGCGCTCCCGGACTTGGCGGGAGGCGCGACCCGGCGGAGGTTAACTAGCGGCGTGGGTTGCTCGCTCGCTCGCCCGCCGGTTGGTGACCCTCTCGTCCCCCCGGCTCGGCCGAGTCCCTCCTCCCCGTCCTCGGGCCGCTGAGGTTAGGGCGAGGCAGGTCCCTTTCCCCGGGGCCGAGAGAAGGCTGGCGCGGTCACCGCTCGTGGGCCGCGCGGCGCAGCGGCTTTGTGGCCCGGGAGTTGCCTCCGCGCAACTTTCCGGCGCCCCGGCGGGCGGGGGAGGCGGCTGCGGCGGCTCTGTCACCTCTGCGAGCTCCGCCGGCCGGGGCCGGGGCCGGCGCCCACCCCTGCCCCTGCTCCCGGGAGCCGGCAGCCGCCCCGGCGCCGCGGCTGCGGGGCCGAGGGGGAGGGAGCGGAGTCTTCCCCGGCTTCGTGCCGTCTGCCTCGGGGCCGTTTTTTATTCTCGGTCGGCTGACGCCTCTGGTCCACGGGAGGGTTGCGTCAATCTCCAAAACTGATCTCTTCTGGCGAGTTTGGCAACTTGATTTAGAAAACGTGACGAGCCCCAAGTAAAAGATCATCGTCGTCTCTGACTTTTCCCTGAGAGTTCTCTTCTCCCTTCCAGTAGCATGTCGTGTTTTATACTTGACTTCTCATCACACCGACCTCAGTGTATTATTGTTGGAGCAGCAGCCCCCAACAAAACCCACTGCAAGTCATTCATTCTGCCATCTGTTTATTTATCTAGTTGTTTGTTTTAATTGTCTTTTAAGTCGTCCTCTGCACTGTCAGAGAATGGATGCACACAGATGAAGGAGTGAACATCTGTACTTGTTCTCCCAGCTTGAATCGCTTGAACAGTTTATCCTTGGATGTGCTTTTGATTTCTTGCTTGAGCTTTTGCTTTCTAAATCCTCCCACCCAGTAGGATGAAAATCCCACTGGTGATGTTTTGTTAAGGTTGGACCTCTTAATTCCAAATACATGTGGCAGTTTTGCTTAGGCTGTTATTGTGCAGGTCACTGGGCACTTGCTAACAGTTTGAATCACTCCTTTCTCCTGGGATATTTAAGATGGAAGCTATTAACTTTCTAATGAAGTTTTGCTGATCCTGGCAACCTTGATTCCTCCAGTAAAAGAGCATTGCCTTTTGGTTTTACAAGCATTTGTAGAGGTCTACAATTCATAGTTATTACGCTATGTCTTGAGGAGTCACAATGCTAACCGTTTTTTAGTAGGAAAGGTAAAA
This sequence comes from Saccopteryx bilineata, assembly GCF_036850765.1. Classification (NCBI taxonomy): domain Eukaryota; kingdom Metazoa; phylum Chordata; class Mammalia; order Chiroptera; family Emballonuridae; genus Saccopteryx; species Saccopteryx bilineata. Next base: position 23,174,724 of record NC_089500.1, on the reverse strand, counting down.
TTTTGGCAGAGTAACTTGGTCAGTACAATGCCTAGTGAGTACTTTATGCTCAGTAAATAAACTAGATGAAATTTACTGTGATAATCTGTATTCTACTTTAAAAAGAACCTAAGTGAAATTTCTTGCAGTTCCATGAAATGAGAAATAAAAATATTTTTAGGGATTTCTGGATTCCTTCAGATTACTTTTCAGTACCACTATAATTTAAGAATCACTTAAAACTTCAAACTGCATCTTTTTCATGTTTTTTTTTTGGCACCAAAGTTTATGAGTTTTAATTTTATTGACAAATATAACGTATTTAGTATTTATCCTTATAATTTGTCAGTATCATTCTTTTGCACTACAATACACATCATAATGTTAATATTATAATTTTAACTTCACAATAGGTGTATACAATATAAAAGGCAGGGAGAAATGATTTCTCTGTGGAAAAAATTTTTTTTTTACATCTTTTTGTGAAAAATGGGAGGGACCGGATTTTGGAACTGGAAAGTTCCCATTGTTAATTAGCTTCATATTAAGTTCACAGTGTAGCTGTTACATTACTCATTAATTCAGTTTATATTACTCTTAAATGAATTTATGAAAATGTCATAATACTTTGTTTTGTAGTTTTCATGATTTATCCAAGATAAATTAAGCTGTAAGTTCTAATTTAATGCAGTTCTGTTAGAATTACCGTATTTTTTGCTCCATAAGATGCACTTGACCATAAGACACACAAATAGGTTTTTAAGGAGGAATATAAGAAAGAAATATTCTGAACCAAATGGTGTGTTCAAATATTTAATAAAATACCGTATTTTTTGTTCCATAAAACGCACAGGCATTTTCCCCTCCACTTTTTTTGGGGGAAAAGGTGCGTCTTATGGAGCAAAAAATAAAATAAGCACTCAATATATGTCATTCAAAGGTTTCTATTTTCGTAAGTGACATTGATACCTTACATCTCCTTACTTTATGACTAGTAACTTCTGGGAACTTGTGCAGTCCCTCAATATGCAAGGGGTCATTGTGCTGGGATTGTCCATCTTATGGTTTTATTCTGATGTGTACTTGAATAGACTTGATATATGGACACATAGGATAGTTTTGTTTTTTCTCTTTGACATTTGGAATTATTATATGCTAGAGGCCCAGATCTTATTTTTGTAACTTTGGTAAATTACTTTAGAACTTTCTAATTTTTCTGCACATAACTAGGGACATGTTTACTGAATTGACAGTACTTGAGAAAACCTGTAAAAGATGAAAAATGTGATACATGCTTCTTTTGATTCACACTGATTTTAGTATTTTCTATTATTTTAGAAAAGAATTTGGAGCCAAGCAAAGTTTTTTGGGTAGATGTAATTATATAGTGAAAATGAAATAGACATATTAATAATTGGGTAGAAAGCTATGAGACTTTAGAAAGGGGGATGAGCTATTAAGAAAACACAGATGACAAAACATCTCACATCACTAATTTATTGATTGCTTTCTGTGTTCCTGCAGTGCTGCAATAGTGCTGAATAAGATTGACAAGGGCCTGATGCTATAGGAACTTACATGTTTAAACCTGAGGTTGGAGGTAGATTTCTAGGTGGGCATTCCAGGCTAGGGACATCCTAAGCAAAGTTATAAGTATCAGTGATCTTGAATGGTTCAGTCTGGTAGAAGAAGGTAGGGCCAGGTTGTGAAGGACGACAGTACCTTAGTCTGCTAATGAGTTTCTCTTTGGGGGGGGGGATGATATGGGGATGAGGGAGCAGGCCCAGGTGGAATATAAAAGATGAGATAACCATTCCTTTTGAAAGATTTTTCTTTAGCCTTCATTTCAGTGAGTAGAAATTTTATTGGTTTTACTTTTTTTTTTATATGGGTGGATTCTTTGATAGCTATTTTTGAAGTTGTCAAATTTAAATTTGTTGTCATGGAACTTTTCTGAATCATTAGCCTTAATCTTTAATTGTACCTACTTCACTCTTTAAGGACTGATGATTGAACTTGAGGAAAGTAGTGTTTGCTGCTGCTGTGTGGGAGCTTTTCTCAGCAGAAGTGGGATTGATGTTCAGTCAGTTTTCACACTCAGCCTACGGGTCCTTGTAAAAGAAAGGAGCAAGCAGGGTGAAAACTAAAAAGTATCTTGCTTGTTTTATTCTCTTTTCTATTCCTGAACTGCTAGGGAGGAAGTGTGTGTTGTATATATTATACATATTTATCATAACATATTAGTAGCAGCTGATAATAGTAAATGTTACATAAAAACACTTAAACTGTCACTCAGATTTTATGTTTGTCTTATTTAGGATTTGTGGCTTTGATTTACAGTGGTTTTTTATTTTTAAGTTATTATTTATTTTAGATAGGAGAGAGGGGGAGAGAGAGAGAGAGAGAGAGAAAGAAGTGGGGAGAAGCAGGAAGCATCAACGCCCATATGTGCCTTGATCAGGCAAGTGAGTTTTGAACCAGTGACCTCAGTGTTCCAGGTCGACACTTTATCCATGGTGCCACCCCATGTCAGGCTACAGTGTTTGTTTTAAGTTTAGTTTTTATTCTCTTTCATATTTTTTTTTCTTTTTTTTTTTTTTTTTGTATTTTTCTGAAGCTGGAAACGGGGAGAGACAGTCAGACAGACTCCCGCATGCGCCCGACCGGGATCCACCCGGCACGCCCACCAGGGGCGACCGCTCTGCCCACCAGGGGGCGATGCTCTGCCCCTCCGGGGCGTCGCTCTGCGGCGACCAGAGACACTCTAGCGCCTGGGGCAGAGGCCAAGGAGCCATCCCCAGCGCCCGGGCCATCTTTGCTCCAATGGAGCCTTGGCTGCGGGAGGGGAAGAGAGAGACAGAGAGGAAGGAGGGGGTGGGGGTGGAGAAGCAGATGGGCGCTTCTCCTGTGTGCCCTGGCCGGGAATCAAACCCAGGACTTCTGCACGCCAGGCCGACGCTCTACCGCTGAGCCAACCAGCCAGGGCTCTCTTTCATATTTTTATTCAAGATTCTATCACTGAATAGCCAATGGACTGATGGTATAAATCCTGTTATTCATTTGACTTTATTTAATTTTAACACTTACCTGAATGAGTATTTTCTAGGTAAGTGAGATTAATCAAAAATAGAACTCTCTCCACAGAACTTTATTTTTGTTTGTATGTGGGGGATTTATACCTGGTTAAGTAAAATACCCATTTACTAAGCACTTAGGTGCCAGGTGGGGATGGGTACAAAGATAAAAGAAATCATTTCTGCTAGGGAACTTAAATGTAGTGAACCAGATGACTTTTCCTTCCTGCTCAAAAATGTGGAGAAGAAAAGTTGGCTGTATAGCAAAACAACTGTATTATGAAGTTAGTCTTTTCCTTTATAAAATCATTTAAAACAAGGTGTTGGAAGATAACTCTTAAGTGGACCTTGAAGCTTAAAAGCAGGTGAATGGAGTCTTGAATGTCCTTTTTGTCCTGCCAGTTCATTTACAAAATATTTTTTCCTCTGTCTGAAACTCAAGTTTGTGTATTAGTAAATTAGTTCTGATTGTTGTTCAAAGAGGAATAAAATTAAACTTATTAAAACTTATACAAAAAAAACTCCCAAAACAAAAGACTTATACAGCCATTCCCATGAATCTAGATTAACTAGAATTGAGTTTAGGTTATCTAGAAATTAAAGTTTTCATTAGCATGGTTAGCATTAGGGAAACAAGATACCAAAGGGATCAGTGGAAGTTATTTTTTTATTGAGTTGTCTGGTTAAAAACAACAGCAGCAAACTTTTATGATGCCCAGAGTCAGCATTTTGTTAGGTGCCTTATAATTAGAGAAAGGTATTGTTGGGGAGAGGGAAGTTGGGTGTGGACTAAAACTTTAGGAAAACAGGACTGTTTTCTGTTTTAAGAACAAAAAACCTCATGTGGTTAAGATTTTAAGCAGTATCTTGTCTGCCTTAGTTTTAACCCAGCATATGGAAGTATAGTTTATTCTTAAATCAGCATTTTATCATCAAGGGTTTCCCATTATTTTTCTTCACTATAATCAACTAAATAATTTGCTCTGAACCAGAGGGCACATATAGTGGTCAGATTTTTGGCAACATTTATCTTGGGTATCTCAGGTCCCAGCATTTGGTGACCCATCTTTATGTGTACTTTCGTTTGAGGGAGTTAGAAAATGGCCAGAATAGAAATCCTGGAGGAAATCCATAACCTGTGTTTTAAATTATTTTTTATTTACCCTGTTGGTACTTTTGAGCAATTAGAGGGTCTCTCATTAGCCATAGTGCATTCTTTGCATTTGGTAACTTCCTTGTTTTGGAGTTTTGCTGTTGTTGTTGTTGTTTTTTACTTGATGCTGGTTTATACACAGTCCTGGTACTGGGCCAGATACATGTCAGTAGCGGTAGTATCTGCTGCATGAAGTGATTTGAGCAGCCATTATCACTCCTGGCCTATTTATAGAGCTTATATCAGTGGAGAAAAGGTTGGCTGGCAAGCAGGCAAAGCTGCACTCTTCTCATGGTTGCAATCTCAGACTTTACCGTATTTTCCCATGTACAAGATGTACCCTTTCCTGAAAAAATCTGAGGTCTAAAAACTGGGTGCGTCTTATACAGTGGTTATAGATTTTTTTTTACTTGCATTTCCCGCTTTTTTGCTCTTGTTTTTGCACTCATTGTTGAAGACAGTGATTTGTCATCAGACACAGATGAGGATGGGAGGTTTTTTTTTTAATTTATTTTTTAAAAATTAATTTTTATGGGGTGACATTGATAAATCAGGGTACATATGTTCAGAGAAAACATCTCTAGGTTATTTTGGCATTTGCTTATGCTGCATTCCCATCACCCAAAGTCCAATTGTCTTCCTTCACCTTCTAACTGGGTTTCTTTGTGCCCCTCCCCTCCCCCAACCCCCTCCCTCTCCTTCCCACCCCGTAACCCCCACACTCTTGTCCATGTCTCTGAGTCTCATTTTTATGTCCCACCTATGTATGGAATCATATAGTTCTTAATTTTTTCTCATTTACTTATTTCACTCAGTATAATGTTATCAAAGGTCTGAGGATGGGAGTTTTGACAGTTGATGAGGAGTTGCATGAACTTTATGATGAATAAAACTTGAGTTCAGTAACTTTATGTAATACTTTTTTTTTTTTCAAATTTCGGGCCCCAAAGTTAAGGTGTGTCTTATACATGGGAGCGTTTTATACATGGGGAAATGCGGTGTGTTTCAATTCTGGGTAGGCCAAATCATTGAACTGTATTAATTTTTAGTGCTTCCTTTCTGTACACCAACCTTTTAGCACTCCAGTTTCTTAGTCAACTCTACTCTTAAAGGATAAAAAACCAAGTAATTATTATCACACGGAGAAATAGGTAGCAATAATTTCTTAGAGTTGTATAATATTCAGTGTTCCGATTTCTGTTATCTCATAAAATGTGTTTTTACACTTATTCAGATCAAGAGGCAAATAAGATCTCTGCATAGTGTCCCCTCCGTTTCTTATTTCTGGCAGATTATTTATTTATTTATTTATTTATTTGTATTTTTCTAAAGCTGGAAACAGGGAGAGACAGTTAGACTCCCGCATGCGCCCAACCGGGATCCACCCGGCACGCCCACCAGGGAGCGAAGCTCTGCCCACCAGGGGGTGATGCTCTGCCCCTCCGGGGCGTCGCTCTATTGCGACCAGAGCCACTCTAGCGCCTGGGGCAGTGGCCAAGGAGCCATCCCCAGCGCCCGGGCCATCTTTGCTCCAATGGAGCCTCGGCTGCAGGAGGGGAAGAGAGAGACAGAGAGGAAGGAGAGGGGGAGGGGTGGAGAAGCAGATGGACGCTTCTCCTGGCCGGGTATCGAACCTGGGACCTCTGCACGCCAGGCCGACGCTCTACCACTGAGCCAACCGGCCAGGGCCTGGCAGATTATTTATTAAAGAAACAGGAGTTTGCCCAGTTTGAATTTGCCAATTACATTCCTGCGCTGGTCTTAAACATGTATTCTGTCCCCTGGGTTTCTTGTTAATTGGTATTAGGTTTAGAGGCTTGATCATATTTGCTTTCTATGAGGTATATTCTCTCTTTTTTTTTTCCTTTTTAGTGCAAAAACGCTTTATAGATGATGTTGACTATTTGTATCAGAAGGACATAAGGTTTAGTTCTCTGTGGTGTTAGCAGCTGTTGATGCTTATTGCCCCTAGCTGCATTAATTTATCACTGATAATTCTTCACTCTGAATGCCTTTTATCATTCCCACTTTTGAGTCTTATACTGTATCTAGTTTCTAGCCTGTTCAATCTCTTCCTATTGAGAGCTAAGTGAAGGGAAGGGAAGAGTTGCTGTGGAGAAAAGGGTCATTTTCTATACTGCAATTCTCCAGTGTTTTTACTTCAGTCCTGATCTTTGGTTCCTGCACAGTCTGCATTATCCATGCTACTACTTCTCAGTGGAAAAACTAACCCCAAATCCTGACCCGTAATGGAAAGACGTCCTTTGAAAGCAAAATTTGTTTTGCAATATTGGTGCTTAAGATTAGAGTACTTTTGTCATTCAGTTTAGTGTTTATATATAAGAATTAGAAAAGAGATTATTTTTTCTATTTCAGAAGATTTGGGAACATCACCGTTACAATATAGATGCACTGGAATCTCTTCCTAGTCCTAAACGTATGGGGGCAAGAGGTATCATTTTGGTTTTTTAGTAAGATACTGCTCTCTACCTCTAGTTTTGTAGTGTCTGGTTTTTGTATCTTTATGCGTAAATACACACAATCATTTTATAATACAGTATTCTAAATGTAAGGAAACAGCTTTACCAGACGATTAACAGTTGTGTCAGTTTTTTTAAAGATTTTATTTATTGGTGGGGGAAGCAGAGAGACATATCAACTGATAGTTGCTTATCTTCAGTTGTTCTTTGCTTGCTTAGCGTATGTGCCTTGACCAGGCAAGTCCAGGGTTTGAAACTGGTGACCTCAGTGTTCCAGGTTGACACCATCCACTGCACCACCACAGGCCAGGCAACAGTTGTGTCAGTTTTGTCTTGTTTATATGTGGAAAGATAATAGGAGAGTTACTCTATCAGAAATCACATTTATAATGGAATACATACACACACACATTTTTTTAAGTGAAAGAGAGGAGGAGGACAGACAGGCATAGACAAACCGGAAGGGAAAGAGATGAGAAGCATCAACTCATAGTTGTGTTGCCTTAGTTATTCATTGATTGCTTTCTCATATGTTCCTTGATGGGGGGAGGCTCAAGCTAGCAACCTCAGGGTTTTGAACCTGGGTTCTCAGTGTCCCAGGCCAATCATATATCCACTGCACCACCACCTGGTCAGGTTGGAATATGTTTTTATATATAAGTCAGTAGTACGAAGTTTTAAGCAATCAGGGTATTTCCTGAATGATCTTGGTGATTTTTTTTTTTTTTTTTTTTTGTATTTTTCTGAAGCTGGAAACGGGGAGAGACAGTCAGACAGACTCCCGCATGCGCCCGACCTGGATCCACCCCGCACGCCCACCAGGGGGCGATGCTCTGCCGCCACCAGAGCCACTCTAGTGCCTGGGGCAGAGGCCAAGGAGCCATCCCCAGCGCCCGGGCCATCTCTGCTCCAATGGAGCCTTGGCTGCAGGAGGGGAAGAGAGAGACAGAGAGGAAGGAGAGGGTGGGGGTCCAGAAGCAAATGGGCGCTTCTCTTATGTGCCCCGGCCGGGAATCAAATCCGGGTCCCCCGCACGCCAGGCCGACGCTCTACCGCTGAGCCAACCAGCCAGGGCCTAGTCTTGGTGATTTTTAAAAATGATTCAGGCCTAACCAGGTGGTGCCGCAGTGGGTAGAGTGTTGGACTGGGAAGTAGAGGACCCAAGTTTGAAACCCTGAGGCTTGTGTGCGGGCTCATCTGGCTTGAGAGTGGGCTCACCAGCTTAAGTGCGGGGTTGCTGGCTTGAGCGTGAGATTATAGACATGACCCCAAGGTTGCTGGCTTGAGCCCAGAGGTTGCTGGTGTGAAGCCCAAGGTCTCTGGCTTGAGCCCAAGGTCACTGGCTTGAGCAAGGCGTCATTGGTTTGAGTAAGGGGTCACTCACTCTGCTGTAGCCCTCCAGTCAAGGCACATATGAGAAAGCAATTAATGAACATCTAAGATGCCACAACAAAGAGTTGATGCTTCTCATCTCTCTCCCTTCCTGTCTGTCCCTATCTGTCTCTCTCTCTCTGTCTCTGTCACACACACACACAAAAAGATTCAGTTCATCAATTCAATAAATATTTATTAAATACACTGCTCACAAAATTTAGGCGATGTTTTAAGCTCATGTTCATTTTGAAATATCCCTTATTTTTTGTGAGCAGTATACTATGTATTAGGAACTGTGGGTGAGCTAAAGATGATTAACATAATCCCTGTTTTCTAAAGAAATTGTAATATAATGGGGCTGAAAGGGAATGAGTGAACACATTTTCACAAATTAATGTGGAGGCAGAAACTTCTAAGGTAGCTACATTCCTTTTGGTAGTTTCATGACTTTCTTTTGTTTTAAAAATTTCATCCATATAAGAAGCAAGTGTTTTTTGTTTTGTTTTGTTGTTTTGTTTGTACTCGATTTTTGCTGATAATATTTGCTTTATGGTCTGCTACATGGTCTATTTTTATAAATATTCCTTGAGGGCGTGAAAATAATATTTAAATCTTGAGTGCATGTATGTAGTCAACTGTTTATTAAATGCTTTTTTTTTACTAATTTATTTTTTGCTTGAACTATTTTTTTTTGTTTGTTTTTTTTCTGAAGTTGGAAACGGGGAGGCAGTCAGACAGACTCCTGCATGCACCTGACTGGGATCCACCCGGCATGCCCACCAGGGGCGATGCTCTGCCCATCTGGGGTGTTGCTCTGTTGCAACCAGAGCCATTCTAGCGCCTGAGGCAGAGGCCATGGAGCCATCCTCAGCGCCCGGGCCAACTTTGCTCCAATGGAGCCTTGGCTGTGGGAGGGGAAGAGAGAGACAGAGAGGAAGAAGAGGGGAAGGAGTGGAGAAGCAGATGGGCGCTTCTCCTGTGTGCCCTGGCTGGGAATTGAACCCAGGACTCCTGCACGCCAGGCCGACGCTCTACCACTGAGCCACCTGGCCAGGGCCAAGAAGCAAGTGTTTTTACAGCAGTTTAAAAATAACCCAACTGCTTTGATTTTTAGTGTTAGGAGTGTATCATTTTTTACTCTGATTCAGTAATAAACATGCATAGTTGAATATTTAAATTGTAAGCCAGCTAAGAATTTTGAAACTAAGCCTATTCAATAACTTTAGAAATGTGTTTAATACTAGACTGTTGATAGCTATTTAAACTGCAGCTCTCTTGCTTAATAACTCCTTCCCTCTTTATGTGGCATAGTTTTTACTTTTATTGATTAACCATTTGGTGTGCCTCAGGCATAATTTAAAATAAGTTCATGGAAATCTGTAGTTTTCTTCCAATATAAAGGTAACAAAGAAATGGTGGTGTGGTTTCTATAAAATGAATTAAAACAATGGATGTTTTGTTTTTAGGGAAATTATTAGAGGAGTAGTCGCAGTTACTGTCTTAAGTGTAATATGTAGGTATGCCTTAATTTATACAAAAGACATATATATTTGTGGGAAAAACTAAATTTTAAATGTCAAACTTCAAATTTATTTGGAAAATTTAGTTTAAAGGAAAAATTGTTTTAAAGGAGTCTATTCAAACCTTACCTTTTTTTTTAAGCGAGAGGGAGACAGATGAAAAGCACCAACTAACTCATAGTTGTGGCATTTTAGTTGTTCATTGATTGCTTCTCATACGTGCCTTGACTGGTGGGCTTCAACTGAGCCAGTGACCCCTTGCTCAAACCGGCGACCCCTTTCCCAAGCTGGTGAGCCTGCGCTCAACCAGGTGACCTCAGGGTTTTGAACCTGGGATTTCAGTGTCCCAGGTTGATGTTCTATCCACTGTGCCACCACCAGTTAGGCAAGCCTTAACCTTTTAAAATGTATAATTTAATTTAATTTTTGTAAAGATCCAGATGTTCAAAACTTTTATTTTGGTTAGAGGAAGCTACTTGGGTAGCATGATCTAGTCTTAGGTTAAGAAGCAGGTTGGAAATTCAAAAACTGTTCTAAATATATCCTTCTAAATTTATCTAACTATGTCTTGGCCATTGACCTACATATTCTTTTCTTAGAAATAAGGATTATACATTTCAGGTTAACTATGAACAATAATTAATAAAAATAATTAAAGTGTTCCGAAAACCTAAATAGACTTGTTTAGGTAGTTTTCAGTTTGGTAGACCACTTCTGTGTATCTTTTAAGTTATATTGTTTAAAAACCAGTAGTGACTGAAATATTTTTAAAAAGATTTTATTTATTGACTTTAGAGAGAGGAGAAAGAGAGCTAGAAAAAGAGAGAGGAAGGAAGGAGGGGGGGAGTGGAGGAGCGGGATGCATCAGTTTGTACTAGTTGCTTCTTCTGTGTGCCTCGACCAGGCAAGCCCAGGGCTCTGAACCTGCCACCTTGGCATTCCAGATGAGTCCCTGTCCACTCTGCCACCATAGGTCAGGCCAAAACATTCTTTTAGTGGGTTTTATTTTTGATTGAAATTGCCTATATCTTTTTGCTTTTTAAAATAGTCTTTGAAACTTTTGAAAAGTTTGAGATCTTAGATAATTCCTGGTTGGGTTTTTATGCTGTCTCTAAAATTTACCAATAGTACCAGTAGTGCCACTTGAAGGCACTTGTTTTCCAATGCTGAGAAGCAAAGGCCAAGGTAATGAAGATTGTTCTTATGTTGCCTTTCCCATGAAGTCTATGAGTAGAGCTGTTAATTGCAGTGGTTTTTCTGTATGTTATGACCCTCTTCTATGAAAATGTTTATGCAGAAGATGACTTGTAACACATACACACAAGAACTTCACATCAATTTATACAAAAGCAAAAATGAGATTTAATAGGTTCATTTAACTAAGTCCAGTGTGCAACTAGCCTCTGGCCTAGTTGGATATAGGAACTCATTTGATAGCTGGGTACTATTTTTCTTTCTTTGTGTGCTGGCTCTCTACTGCTTTTCTTTGGGGGCTTCATTTTCAGCTAGTCTTTCCTTTCACAAGGGCAAAGTTGGCCCCCAGGAGTTCTAAGCTAACAAGTTTCCTCAGCCTTAAAGTATTATAATTTTATAATTTATTTTTAGAGAAGTTTCAGGTTTGCAGAATAATTGAGCAGAAAGTACAGAAAGTTTCTTTATACATCTCTTCTCAGTTTTCCTTATTATTAACACCTTGCATTAGTTTACATTTGTTAACAATTGATGAGCTAATATTACTATATTATTAAGGTCCAAGTTTACATGAGGGATCACTTTTTGTTTTGCAAAACAGATACTGTGTGGGTTTTGACAAATCTTTAATGCCTATCCATCATTACAGTATAGAACAGAATAGTTTCACTGCCCTACTTGTCACCATCCTTTCTCATGCCCCATATTTACTCAATGATCTTTCATATTTATCAGTATCTCTTCATTGCCATTACCATTAATCCAGAGCTACTGTCATTTTTGTCTTGTTCTTCTGACATTTACTCTTGTCTTTTTTTCTTATCCAGTCTCCGCTGTGCAGCCAGAGTGGTTGTTTTGAAGTACATAACAGCTTAAATCTATGTTCCCTCCTTTATTTAAAACAATAGGTTTCTGTTGACTCCTCAGGAAGACTTCCTAGATCTCCTAGGCTTTGTTACATACATTCCTCTTCTTTTCCTCTTTTTCTCCTTTCATGGTGCCACCATACTTTCTCTCCACCAGACTTAACACAGTAGTATGTTTTCTATTTATTTGATGATGATAATGATGATTATCTTTGTATAAGGCTTTTTTTCATTTTTTAAAAATTAATTTTAATGGGGTGACATTGATAAATCAGGGTACATATGTTCAGAGAAAACATCTCTAGGTTATTTTGACATTTGCTTATGCTGCATTCCTATCACCCAAAGTCCAATTGTCTTCCGTCACCTTCTAATTGGTTTTCTTTGTGCCCCTCGCCTCCCCTACTCCCTCCCTGTCCTCCCCCCCCCCCCGTAACTCCCACACTCTCTGAGTCTCATTTTTATGTCCCACCTTTGTATGGAATCATATAGTTCTTAGTTTTTTCTGATTTACTTATTTCGCTCAGTATAATGTTAACAAGTTCCAGCCATGTTGTTGTAAATGATCCGATGTCATCATTTCTTATGGCTGAGTAGTATTCCGGCATAGTATATATGTACCAAAGCTTTTTAATCCACTCATCTACTAACGGACACTTGAGCTGTTTCCAGATCTTCGCTATTGTGAGCAATTCTGCCATAAACATAGGGGAGCATTTCCTCTTTTCAAACAGTGCTATGGTGTTCTTGGAGTATATTCCTAACAGTGGTATAGCTGGGTCAAAAGGCAGTTCGATTTTTATTTTATTTTATTTTTTTGAGGAATCTCCATACTGTTTTCCACAGTGGCTGCACCAATCTGCATTCCCACCAGCAGTGCAGGAGGGTTCCCTTTTCTCCACATCCTCGCCAGCACTTATTCTGTGTTGTTTTGTTGATGAACGCCATTCTGGCTGGTGTGAGGTGATATCTAATTGTGGTTTTAATTTGCATTTCTCTAATGATTAGTGATGTTGAGCATTTTTTCATATGCCTATTGGCCATCTGTATGTCCTCTTTGGAGAAGTGTCTATTCATTTCTTTTGCCCATTTTTTTTTTTTTCTGAAGTTGGAAACGGGGAGGCAGTCAGACAGACTCCTGCATGAGCCCAACCAGGATTCACCTGGCATGCCCACCAGGGGGTGATGCTCTGCCCATCTGGGGCAGAAGCCACAGAGCCATCCTCAACGCCCCTGCAAACTTTGCTCCAGTGGAGCCTTGGCTGTGGGGAGGTAAGAGAGAGACAGAGAGGAAGGAGAGGGGGTGGGGGTAGAGAAGCAGATGAGCGCCTCTCCTGTGTGCCCTGGCCAGGAATCGAACCCGGGACTCCTGCACACCAGGCCAACGCTCAACCACTGAGCCAACCGGCCAGGACCTTTTGCCCATTTTTTGATTGGATTGTTTGTCTTCCTGGTATTGAGTTTTACAAGTTCTTTATAGATTTTGGTTATTAACCCCTTATCAGACATATTGTCAGATATATTCTTCTATTGTGTAGTTTGTCTTTTTATTCTGTTCTTATTGTCATTAGCTGTGCAAAAGCTTTTTAGTTTGATATAGTCCCATTTGTTTATCCTGTCTTTTATTTCACTTGCCTGTGGAGACAAATCGGCAAATATATATTGCTGCGAGAAATGTCAGAGAGCTTACTGCCTATGTTTTCTTCAAAGATGCTATGGTTTTACGGCTTACATATAAGTCTTTTATCCATTTTGAGTTTATTTTTGTGATTGGTGTAAATTGATGGTCTAGTTTCATTTTTTTGCAGGTAGCTGTCCAATTTTCCCAACACCATTGGTTGAAGAGGCTGTCTTTACTCCAATGTATGCTTTTACCTCCTTTGTCAAATATCAGTTGTCCATAAAAGTGTGGGTTTATTTCTGGGTTCTCAGTTCTGTTCCATTGATTTATATGCCTATTCTTATGCCAGTACCAGGCTGTTTTGAGTACAATGGCCTTGTAGTATAACTTGATATCTGGAAGTGTGATACCTCCCACTTTTTTCTTCCTTTTCAAGATTGCTGAGGCTATTTGTGTTTTTTTTTTTTTGGTTCCATATAAATTTTTGGAATATGTTATATATCTTTGAAGTGAGTCATTGGTATTTTAATCAGTATTGCATTGAATTTATAAATTGCTTTGGGTAATATAGACATTTTAATGATGTTTATTCTTCCTAACCATGAGCACAGTATGTGCTTCCACTTGTTTGTATCTTCCCTGATTTCTTTTATCAATGTTTTATAATTTTCCGAGTACAAGTCTTTAATCTCCCTGGTTATATTTATTCCTGGTACTTTATTTTTTTGGTTGCAGTGGTGAAGGGGATTGCTTCCTTAATTTCTCTTTCTGACAGTTTATTGTTAGTGTATTAAAATGCCTCTGATTTCTGATTATTAATTTTATATTCTGCTACCTTGCTGAATTCATTTATCAGGTCCAGTAGTTTTTTGACTAAAACTTTAGGGTTTTCTATATACAGTATCATACCATCTGCAAATAATGATAGTTTTACTTCTTCTTTTCAATTTGGATGCCTTTTATTTCTTTTTCTTGTGTGATTGCTGTGGCTAGGACTTCCAGAACTATGTTGAATAAGAGTGTTGAAAGGGAGCACCCCTGCCTTGTTCCTGATCTTAAGGGCATTGCTTTTAATTTTTGCCCATCGAGTATGATGTTGGCTGTGGGTTTGTCATAGATGGCCTTTATCATGTTGAGGTATGTTCCCTGTATTCCAACTTTGCTGAGAGTTTTGATCATGAATGGGTGCTGGATTTTATCAAATGCTTTTTCTGCATCTATTGAAATTATCATGTGGGTTTTCTCCTTCCTTTTGTTTATGTGATGAATCACATTGATTGATTTGCGATATTGTACCAGCCTTGCCTCCATAGAATAAATCCCACTTGATCATGGTGTATGATTTTTTTTATATATTGTTGGATCCGATTTGCTAATATTTTGTTGAGGATTTTAGCATCTAAATTCATCAGGGATATTGGCCTATAATTTTCTTTCTTTGTGTTGTCTTTGCCTGGTTTTAGAATCAGAATTATATTCGCCTCATAAAAGGAGCTTGGAAGTGTTCCTTCCTCTTGAATTTTTTTAAATAGCTTGAGAAGGATAGGAGTTAGTTCTTCTTTGAATATTTGGTAGAATTCACTTGTGAAGCCATCAGGCCCAGGACTTTTCTTTTTTGGGAGTTTTTTGATAACTGTTTCAATCTCATTTGTTGTAATTGGTCTGTTTAGGTTTTCTGATTCTTCTAGATTAATTTTTGGAAGATTATACGTTTCAAGGAATTTGTCCATTTCATCTAGGTTGTCTAGTTTTTTGGTGTACAGTTCTTCATAGTATTTTCTTACAATATTTTGTATTTCTGTTGTGTCTGTTGTTATTTCTCCACTCTCACTTCTAATCTTATTTATTTGAGTCCTCTCTCTTTTTTTCTTTGTGAGTCTGGTTAAAGGTTCATCGATCTTGTTTACCTTTTCAAAGAACCAGCTCCTGGTTTTATTGATCCTCTGTATTGTTTCTTTAGCCTCTATGTCATTTATTTCTGCTCTGATCTTTATTATTTCCTTCCTTCTACTAGCTCTGGGCTTTACTTGCTGTTCTTTTTCTAGTTCTTTTAGATGCAGAGTCAAGTTGTTTATTTGAGCTTTTTCTAGCTTCTTGAGTTATGCCTGTAATGCTATGAATTTCCTTCTCAGGACTGTTTTTGCTTTGTCCCATAAATTTTGAGTTAATGTATACTCGTTATCGTTTGTTTCTAGGAATATTTTAATTTCTTATTTGATCTCATTGTTAACCCATTTGTTATTTAATAACATGCTATTTAGTTTCCAAGTGTTTGAATATTTTTCAGTTTTTCTGTTGTGGTTGATTTTTAGTTTCTTGCCATTGTGATCAGAGAAAGTGCCCGATATGATTTCAATCTTCTTAAATTTGTTGAGACCGCTTTTGTGCCCTAACATGTGGTCTATCCTAGAGAATGTACCATGAGCACTTGAAAAGAATGTATATTCTGCTGCTTTAGGGTGAAAGGTTCTAAAGATATCTATTAAATCGAGTTGATCTAGTATGTCCTTTAAGTCTGCTGTTTCTTTGTTAATTTTCTCTCTTGAGGATCTATCTAGTGATGTTAATGGGGTATTGAAATCCCCTACTTTTATAGTATTGCTGTTGATCTCGCCCTTTAAATCCATCAAAGTCTGCTTTATATATTTAGGTGCTCCTATATTAGGTGCGTAGATATTTATAATAGTTATATCTTCCTGTTGGATGCTCCCTTTATCATTATGTAGTGACCTTCTTTATCTCTTACTATAGCTTTTGTTTTAAAGTCCATTTTGTCTGATATAAGTATTGCCACCCCAGCTTTTTTTTAAATTTCCAGTTGCATTAAATATTTCTTTCCATCCTTTTATCTTCAGTCTATGTGCATCTTTTGTTTTAAGGTGTGTCTCTTGTAGACAGCATATGTATGGGTCCTATTTTCTTATCCTTGCAGCTACCCTATGTCTTTTGATTGGATCATTTAATCCATTTACATTTATGGTTATTATTGATATGTAGTTGTTTATTGCCATTTTATTCTTTAAAACTGTATTCCTATTTTGCTATATTCTTTTTCTCCTTTGATCTGTTCACAACAGGCCCCTTAGCATTTCTTGCAGCCTTGGTTTGGTTGTAGTGAATTCCTTGAGGTTTTTTTTTTGCCTGGAAAGCTTTTATTTCTCCTTCAATTTTAAACAATAGCCTTGCTGGCTAAAGTAGTCTTGGTTGTAGGCTCTTGTTCTGCATTACTTTGAATATTTCTTGCCATTCCCTTCTGGCCTCAAGTGTTTCTGTTGAGAAGTTGGAAGTCATCCTTATGGGGGCTCCTTTGTAGGTGATAGTCTTTTTTTCTCTAGCAGCTTTAATATTTTTTATCACTTAGCTTTGGTATTTTAATTATAATGTGTAGATTTCTCTTTAATGGAGTTCTCTGTGCTTCTTGAACTTGTGAGACGTTTCCCTGCCTTAATTGTATGAAGTTTTCAGCTATGATATGTTTGAACAAAGTCTCTATCCCGTGTTCTCTTCTTCTTCAGGAACCCCTATGATGCAGATATTATTTCTCTTCATGTTGTCACAGAGCTCTCTTAGAGTTTCCTCAGACTTTTTGAGTCTCTTTTCTTTTTTCTGCTCTGCTTCTGTGCCTTCATTTATCTTGTCCTCTTAACTCGCTGATTCGATTCTCAGCTTCATCTATCCTGCTTTTAATTCCTTCCATTGTGTTCTTCATTTCTTTTCTTTTTTTTTTTTTTGCATCTTTTTTTTTTTTTTTTTCATTTTTCTGAAGCTGGAAACAGGGAGAGACAGTCAGACAGACTCCCGCATGCGCCCGACCAGGATCCACCCGGCCCGCCCACCATGAGGTGACGCTCTGCCCACCAGGGGGCGATGCTCTGCCCATCCTGGGCGTCACCATGTTGCGACCAGAGCCACTCTAGCACCTGGGGCAGAGGCCATAGAGCCATCCCCAGCGCCCGGGCCATCTTTGCTCCAATGGAGCCTTGGTTGCGGGAGGGGAAGAGAGAGACAGAGAGGAAGGCATGGCGGAGGGGTGGAGAAGCAAATGGGCGCTTCTCCTGTGTGCCCTGGCCAGGAATCGAACCCGGGTCCTCCGCACGCTAGGCCAACGCTCTACCGCTGAGCCAACCGGCCAGGGCTTGTGTTCTTCATTTCTGATATCGTATTTGTCTTTTCTGACTGATTCTTTTTTATTATTTCAATGTCCTTTTGTATATTTGCTATCTCTTTATTTAGGTGTTTGTAATGGCCATCTATTCTTCTAATATCTTTGAGCATCCTAACAATCATTATTTTAAACTGCATCTGGTAATTTGGTTATATCTGACTCATTCAGGTCGTTTTCTGGGGATTTAATTCATTTGTGTTGCATTCTCTGCCGTCTCATTTTGTCTGTGTAAAAGAAGGTTTTGGCTACTGGAGTCCACTGGGTGTGGCCTCTGTGTTCCCTAGGTGTGGTCTGTCTGCAGGCCCGCCACCCCCTCTGCTGTTGCTGCCTAGGGCGTTCGGGTATGGGCTTGCGGGTGCCTGCCCACTGGGGCTGTGGCTGTGGTTGTGGTTTCCGTCTCTCCTTCATGGGAGTGGCTGTGATCACATGCTTAGGTGTACAAGCCTGCGTCGCCTTGGCCTTTGCCCTGTCCCCGCAGGTGATGTTATGCTCGGCCCTGAGGACAGAAGTGAGCACCTTTGCTCAGCTGCGGGTCTCAATCCTGATTCCAGGCTTTCACCCCGCCCCTGCAGGAGGAGGCTGTTCGTGGGCCAGCTGCAAGCCTTGGCTCCACAAGTGGGGGGACTGCGTGCCTACTCTCAGTCACGGGACTCTGCCTGTTCTGGGCTTTTGGCACCAGTCCTGTGGGAGGAGCCGGCTCCTAAGTCTGGCCACCCCCTCGGTTCTGTGAGCGGGGCAAGGCTTGTGCTCCTGCACCTTTGCTCAAGGGGGGTGTCTGCACCCCTTCCAAGGCTCCTGCCCTTCCCCTGCAGGCTGGATTGCAGGAGGCCTGGAGCTGGGCTTGACCCATTTTGCACGTCCCCTCCTCCCCAGCCGGGCAAGACTGAGCTCACACCTGGGCCTCCATGGTGGCCAGCTGGCTTCTGCCTTTGCTGACAGAACCGCTCTTCCACGTCCCACCGCTGCTGCCCTCCGGCTGTGGGCAAGCCCTCAGCCGTGTGGGTGGGGGCGCTGCAGCTCAGACCCTAAGACTCACTACTGTAGTCCTGGAAGCTCCCTCCTTCTAAGTGACTCTGCCCTAGTGCCGTGAGTGAGCTTGTTTGGCTGGTGTCCTGCTTCCCTTTGCTGGTATTGCTGTTTCCAGGGGAAATATTCACTTCAGATTTGGGGAGTGACTCATCCCAGGGGTTAGGGTGGCTGTCCTCTAAATGTTTCTCCCTGTGCCTCCTAGATTACACGCTCTTCCTGCTACTCCGGTCCTCTCCTTTCTCCCCATCCCCTGGAGCCCCGGGTGAGTGGTTGTGAGAGAGGTTTTCTGTGCGGTCTCTTTAAGAATCCTGGGTCTGAGAAATCAGTCTCTTTCTCACAAACAGTATCCTGTCTTGTTTCCAACTAAATACTGTCCATACACCTCTTATGTAGGCTGGGGCTTTGTTCCTGGGACTCAGGACCCTTCCCTCTCTGCTAAACTCACTTCCCGCCACGCGAGTCTCTCCGGGCTGTTGTTTGCTCCGGGGAGCTGTACAGCCCTCTCCACGTTTTTGCTTTTTTTACCAGTCTCGGTGTGGTTTCTTCAGTGTTCCTTGGTTGAAGAGTCCTCTTAGTTTAGTCCAAGGTTGGTTTTTCCAGATGATGGTTCTTAAAATTAGTTTGTAATCCACTTTGGTTTTTGGGAGGTGGAAGTTGGTATGTCCGCCTACTCCTTTGCCATCTTGTCTTCTCCATAAGTAAGGTTTTATTGAGCCAAAATTGATAGCCAAAGAAAAGACTGGTCTTGTGATTTGGTGTCTAAACTGTGTGGTTAATTGATGATCTCATGTCCAGGTAGCTCAGTTGGTTACCGTTAGAGCATCATCCTGATGTTCCAAGTTTTCGGGTTTGATCCCCGGTCAGGGCACACAGAAAAATCAACCAATGAATGAATAAGTGGAACAATGAATCGATGTTTTTCTCTCCTTTCCTCTCCCTTTCTAAAAATTACTTTAAAAATAAAACTTGAAAAACTGTTAAGTTCTGTTGGGAAGGTAGTATATATTTCCCAGTGCTGACCCTACTAAATATGTGTTGAATATATAGAATGACTTTGATTATAGGGAAGTGGCTTATAAAGAGTTAAAAATATTTTTTTGATATTTGACTTTGTGCTTGTTATGCACTAGGTGCTTTCAATGTGTCACTCATTTCATTCTACCAAGGACTGAAGTTTTACAAACAAGGAAGTCAAGGCGTAGAGAACATCAACAATTTGTCAGCGGGCCCATAGCAACTCTTGAAATTCTCTTCTAGCTTTAGGACTGGTTTTTATGAACTTTTATTTTCATTTTTAAAAGATGTTGGGTCACTGTATTTTATGGCCACCGCTGTATTGTATTAGGGCTATTAGTACATTGTGTTAGTGTTGAGAGTGACATCAGTTTTGTCTTTGCAGGCTAGTTGTCTTTGTCAAACTAGACCGTTCATCTAAATCTAATCATCTTTAAGTGAACTCAAACAAAACTTTGGAATCCCTTCTTGGATTTTGAGTTCAGTACTTATGACCTTTCTTGTTTCTTTTGATTTTTCTCACATCTCTTGTTATGGAGTATTGATTCTATAGTAGCCCCTTTACTCTTGTTATGGGGAAATGTTATAGCCTCTACTCTAGTGGGAAAAGCATTCTTATTTTGTCAGTAAAACACTGAACCTACCTCATCAAAGTTGCTTTTTTTTTTTTTTTTTTATTAGTTCAGAGTATTCTGTGCAGCAGAGCAAAGTTGGAATTCATGAATTATCTATGACTATGGATTGTACATGTGAAGAATCAGTGTCATTAACTGGTTCATATAGATCATGTTTGAGGCATTAGCTGGTTGTATTTCTTACAGTTCTAGAGTGATGATATAAAATAAACAGATGAAATAATGCTAGCATTGAGAATGCCCCATTTTACATGACTGTACAGCAAATTCTTGCCTAGAAGCAGTTTAAATTAGTGTGCTGTGCTTGTGTCAGCTTGTGGTTTTAACGGAAAGTGCCTGTAGCAACAGTAAACTTGTAACAGCAAATGACTTCAGTTTGCATTTGTCACATTAGGAAGGACAATATAGTTTCAGTTTATTCATTCATTTTTGAGTCAGTATAGTGGTGTTAAAGGATGGTTAGTGAGAGTTGTTGCTCAGAAGGAGTAAAACTGAAAGGGATAAAATTGAGAGATATATAAATCTAGCCTTTCTTATGTTGAATGCGTAGTGATTTTATACATTGCTATGTCAAAACCCTCAGGAGGGTTTCCTGTATGGTTGGTCTTAGATAAGACCCCCATTAATCATGGTCCTTTTCACAGCTCTGAGTCTATAGGAAGTTGTTAAACATCTGACAATATATTGCAAGAAGGAAGACTTTGTTCTCTGTGTGGGATTTATGGATATCTTTATATCTTTTTTCCTCCAAGATAATTTTTTTCTTTTTTTAAAATTTTTTTAATTTAAATTTTTATTTATTTATTTTTTTACAGAGACAGAGAGAGAGTCAGAGAGAGGGATAGACAGGGACAGACAGACAGGAACGGAGAGAGATGAGAAGCATCAGTCATTAGTTTTTCCTTGCACATTGTGACACCTTAGTTGTTCATTGATTGCTTTCTCATATGAGCCTTGACCGCAGGCCTTCAGCAGACCGAGTAACCCCTTGCTGGAGCCAGCGACCTTGGGTTCAAGCTGGTGGGCTTTTCCTCAAACCAGATGGGCCCGTGCTCAAGCTGGCGACCTTGGGGTCGCGAACCCGGATTCTCTGCATCCCAGCCTGACACTTTATCCACTGCGCCACCACCTGGTCAGGCTTTTTTTTCTTTTTTTTAAGCAAGAGAGAGACAGGAAAGGAGAAAAACCATTTAAATGGCATCATGTCTATGATCATTCAAGCTGTAAGCTGCGTTCAAGCTGGCAACCTTGGGATTTCGAACCTGGAACCTCAGCATCCCAGGTCAGAACTCTATCTCTGCCACCACTGATCAGACTCCAAGATAACTTCTTATTAACCAGTTTATACAATAAAGCATTTGGGTTTTTTTTTCTTTTTATTATTATTATTATTATTATTATTATTTGTTTTACTTTAAAGTCTGTTAGTCTTTTCTGTTCATTCTGTGCTTTCTTCCAGGATAAACTGTTATATTCAGCTACCATCTCTATATTGTATAGAGATGTCTGAATCTGTATTTCTGTATTTCCTTCTTTAAGACCTGTGTTCCTGTGAGCATCATATAATTCAAACCAAGTTGATTATTTTCCCCCCTTTTTGTAGTCCACATCTTAATTGGGGTTAGCCTGTGTCCAGTTGCATATGCCAGTAACCATCCAAGGAATGGAGTGTTCTATATATAATTTGTATGGGTTGAATTGGTTGATAATGTTCAAGTCTTCTATATTATTGCTGATTATTTGTTTAGTTGTTTGCACGTCAAATGAGGAATTGAAATCTATTAGTGTTAAATTACCTGTCTTTTCTGTTTTTGTTTCATGTATTCTGAGCCTACTAAGTGCATATATCTCAATGTTTGTATACATGTATAATTTTTATATTTCCCTGATCTATTTACTAACCCTTGTATATCATTATGAAGTGTTCCTCTTTATATCAGTATTGTCTGATGTTGATATAGACATTTCAGCTCTCCTGTAGCAGCTCTTTGCATAGTGTATCTTTTTCCATGACTTTTCTTTCAACCAATATATCTTTGAATTTAAGATATGTCTGTTGTGGAGTGTCTACAGTTGGATTTTGTTTATACATCCTGATAGTCTCTTCCTTTTGATTGTAGTGTTTTGGCCACCTACATTTAATGTAATTATTAACATGGTTGGATTTACAATTGCCATTTTGTTTTTTTAGTTTTTAAAAAGATTTTAATTGTTGATTTTTGGGAGGAGGGGAGAGAGAGAGAGAGAAGGGGGGTGCAGGAAGCATCAACTTGAGGTAGTTACTTCTTGTATGGTACCTTGATCTGGCAAGCCTGAGGTTTTGAACAGGTGACCTCAGCATTCCAGGTCGATGCTTTATCCACTGTGCCACCACATGTTAGGCATTGTTTCTTATTTTTTAATCTCTCTCTCTCTCTTTCTCCTTATGTCTCTTTTTTGTTGTTATTCCTCTGTATCTCCTTTACTGCCTTTTGAAGGGTAGGTTTCTTTTCTTTTCTTTCTTTTTTTTTTTTTTTAAGATTTACTGATTTCAAAGAGGAAGGAGAGGGTGGAAGCAGTGAGAAGTATCAACTCATATAGTAGTTGCCTCACCTTAGTTGTTCCTTGGTTGTTTGTCTTAACTTACTTTGACCAAGCAAGCCCTGTGTATCAAACTGGTGACCTCAGCATTCCAGGTCAACAGTCTCTAGCCACTGCACCACCACAGGCCAGTTATTTTCTTAGAGGTTGCTTGAGCGATTGCATCTGTATCCTTAGTTATCACAGTCTTCTTTAAATTAATACTGACTTTTAATTCCAATAAAATTAGAAACCTTGCTCAAGTATGAGAGAGCTTGATCTCCTTTCTTTTATGCTATTATTTTAATATAGATAGCATCTGTGTATGTTACAAACCTAGCAATATATTGTTCTAAGTATTGCTTTGTGCAGTCTTACATATTTTTTTAAAAAGGTGAGAGGGCCCTGGCCTGTTGGCTCAGTGGTAGAGCATCAGCCTGGCATGTGGAAATCCTGGGTTCAATTCTTGGCCAGAGAACACAGGAGAAGCGCCCATCTGCTTCTCCATTCTTCCCCTCTCCTTTCTCTCTCTCTTCCCCTCCCACAGCCAAAACTTCATTGCAGCAAAGTTGGCCCAGGCGCTGAGGATGGCTCCATGGCCTCCACCTCAAGCGCTAGAATGGCTCCGGTTGCAACGGAGCAATGCCCAGATGGGCAGAGCATTGCCCCCTAGTAGGCATGCCGAGTGGATCCCAGTTGGGCACATGTGGGGAATCTGTCTCTCTGCCTCCCCACTTCTCACTTCAGAAAAATACAAAAATAAATAAATAAAAAATAAAAAAGGTAAGACAAGAAAAAATTATCTGTAGGGTCTTTTGTGTTAACATACACATTTACCACATTTTGTTGTCTTCATTTGTTTTATGAATTTGAGTTACAGTATGGGGTCATTTCTTTTCAGCCTAAAGAAATTTTTTTTTATTCGTTGTAAAGCAGGTCTGCTACCAATGAAATCTGTTGGTCTTTGTTTAGCTGGAGATTCTCTTTGTACTTTTCCCCCTTTATTTTGAAAGAGTATTGTTGGATATAGAATTTTTAGTTGATAGTCACTCCCCTTGTCCCTCTGAATTGAAGAAGGGCAAATGATTTCCTTGTTCCTCATAGCCACTTTTCAGATTTTTTCCTTCAATTTGTCCCCATATTGCTGTATTGCTTTTTACCACTGAACCCCTTGTATTGTGACAGTTTATGTTCTTTGTTTAGTATCATTTTGTCCATATTACTTTTTTAATTGATTTTAATTTGTTGTGTTTACACAGTTACAGGTGTTCCCCAGAATATATCTCCCTCCCCCCCATGTTCTTCTTGATACCCCTTTTGCCCCCTCCCCCCACCACTTTCCCCCTATCCCTCTATGATTTACTATCCTGCCCTCTATCTCTCTGTGTTATGTGTATATGGCTTTCCTTTCTTTGGTCCCCTCCTCTCATCCCCATTCCCTCTGCCCACTTTCCCTCTGGACCCTTTGACCCCTTCTCTGCCTCTCTTCTGTTCCTCAGTTCACATTGTTCATTGGATCATTTTGTCCATATTACTTTTATGTTAATTCTTGGTGACTTTAATATATACATAGATGATCCTTCTGACACTGCCCATTCATTTTGTAAATTTTCCCATAATGATTTTATTCTCTACCCTACATCAGCCAACATAATTCCATAGTCATAATTTAATCAGTACTTCTTGGACTGTTTGTTGCGAAGGACTGGCATATATTTATTTCTAATCTGTCATTGGTAGGCTTTTTTGTTAAAATACAGTAAAAAATCAATTACTAGGAAATTGAAATGCTGTTTGGTTGTCATGTCAATACCAAGTTGCTGTAAATTTCTAATCAGTTACTCTAATTTTTATACTTATTTCATTACACAGTCATTGAGGAGAACACTCTGAGTAACACTATTTTAGAAACTGTCAGTTATAAATAAATGCAACCTTTCTTCATCTCAGTATCACTCAAACATTCTTGGATTACCACCTTCTATCTTTCCAGTTTACTCTCTATTGTACCCTTACTCCACTGGATTGTCTATTTCATTGTTCCTACCACATTTTTCACTGCCTTTTACCTTCCTATGTGATCATTAAAATCACACACACACACACACACGCACACACAATTTCCTTGCTTTGTTCTACTAGCTTGGCAAAATCCAAGTTCTGGTTAAATCCAATTTCTACCTCCTTTGCCCTTGTACTTACTAACACAGCTGAAATGGAGTAACAAAATTACTAATATAGGGATGTTGTTGGAAACTAGGTGTGGCAGGGGTCACTTGGGTGGGTGAGTAAAGGACCTAGCCCTAGGACTAACTACTGAGGTTTGGTAGTAGGAGTTAAGCCTACAAGTAGGATGAGAAGGAGCAGCAAGAAGAATAGACCTGGGAGCCAAAGAAAGACGTTAGCTTGAGGAGTGGGAGCAGTTAAGCATAGGATGCTGCTTAGACATTAACCCTTTGAGTAGTGAGTTTTTTGTTAACCCTTTGAGTGAGGACATACATGAATGTCTGTACTACTCAAAGGGTTAAGTAAGTTGTGGTCCAAACTGCTTGTTGAATTTAGAGATATGAGGGTCTTCCATGAACCTGGTAAGAACTGTTCCACTGGTTTTATATTGTAGAAGCAGATATCAGAGTGGACTTGATTGGAGAGGGAGTGTTTAGAATCTCTTAATAAGGCTGTCTTTCAAAGAAGAGTTGTACCTAGAAAGGGAAGATGGGAGAAGGAGATGGTAGGCAGAAGGGGGATTTTAAAAAATGAGTAAAATGGACAAATGAATGGATGGGTAGCCAGTTGAGTTGTAAGATGTTGATGAGTGCCAAGGAATAATCACTAATGTAAGGTTCTAGGTAGATGAGAAGGGTAATATAATGTGATAAGTATGGTGTGATATAATAAATATAATGTAATATATAATACCCATATAGAAGAGGATTGCCTTTAGATTGGACAGAAGAACAGCATGGGGGAAATGGTGTTCTAATCCTATTTCATTGTAAATTTTCTCTGAGCAGTAAACCAGAGGGTTGGGAGCCTTTTATACCATTTTTTAAATAATTTTATCATTTTTACTGCCGTCTACTTTTGACTGCCTCTACTAGAAAAACCACTTTTCCACCTGACCAAAAACAATATATGGTTGTTTGGGAAGGTTAAGCTGTACATATGACATCTTTTCCCTCTGTGTTTAGGGTACTTTCTTTTTATTCTACTGCAAGGAGTTATGTCAGAGCTTGTATTTCCACTTCCTGTGATTTTTTTTCCCTTGTGTTTTATGAATTATAACAAAATTCTACTATAGGGGGAAATTCCAGTAGAATTCACTGAACAAATTTGACCTGAATAGTTGGTGTTATGAACGGAAACATAACTCCTTTTTCTTCAGAAGATTTTTTAGTGGACTTTTGTTAGAGTGTATTTTTGGATAATGCTTGGACGTGATACAAAATTCAAGAGGTACAAAACTACATACAGTAAGAAGCCTTTGACTCCTCTTTCCTCATTTATTCTCCTTTGTTGCCAAGACAGCTGGTGTTAGCATTTTCTTAAGTATCCTCCCAGAAAGTCTGTGCATCTACAGACATACTTACATATAATTTCGGTCCTTATTTACACAAGTCATATAATGTACCTTTTTTATTCATTTAACATTATATATTGAAAATTGCCCTATATTAGTATAAGAAGAATCTTTTCATTCTTGTGGCCACATTGTATGGACATACCATAATAAGCTAATTACAGGCGGTCTTCAGATTACAACACAGTTCATTCCTACAATAACAGTGACGTAATCCGAGCTTTGGTGTAACTTGAAACACACCCCAGCCTAAGTCACTTACCTATCCTAACACAGTTGTAAAATCACAATCTAGAACATAAAAACACAACTAAGCCACAGGAAAAGGAAAAGGACATAAGTATACCATACTGTACACTGTACTGTAGTAACAAAAAAATGAGTGTAAAAAAATTATTTACCTTTATTCCTGTGGTTGGCTTGCACACTGGAAGGGCATTGCAAGGTGGAAAGAGTGACCTATTGGATGGAGGAAACTGGAGAGGTAGGAGAACCTGCTGAAGGTGCTGGAGATACTGTGTCAGGTGAATCAGGATTGCCTAAGGAATATGCAGGAGACGCTGGAGATGATTCTACCTGTATTACAGGTGTTTCACCTTAAGAAGCAACTGATGTATTGTAGAAGTTACAGGATCTTTTGTGGCCTCTCTACCCTCTTAAAGAATTGTTCGAGGCTAGCCTGGAAGGTGGATGACTTCTTCCCTTCCAAAATCTGCCTATAGCACTACAAGGCATCCAACACAGCTCTGTAGACCTTACTGAGTCTGTCATCACTGGGGTCCTCAGCCTGAAATTTTGCCAACCCATCCTCTACCATAGAAAAACCTTCTGTCAAACCGTTGGTAGTAAATCTCTTGGGTTTTGGGGTTTCTAGTTCTTCCTCTTCAATCACTTACTTCTTCAGCTGAATGAGGTCCTAGGCACACAACACTTCTCCATGTGATGCCAGTAGCTCTGTGACATCCATCATGATGGCTTTCCTCTTCTTTGAAGCACTACCATCCGGAGACTCTTCCGTTTAGGAGCCATAATAAGGGCCAAAAAGTTACCAAACCAAGCAACACAAATGGAACACTTACGCTTTTAACAATCCAGAATGGTGTAGGTAAGCAAACTGGGGGATGCTATCTCCCTCACTCATATGCCACCTTACTGTGTATTCTTCCACTGTGCCCAACCAAATTAGCTCAGCATGTAGTCTGTAAATATGACATTAATGGTGTAAGCTGAAACACTGATGTCTCAATTTTTTTGAAGTTTTTATGGGAATGAGCATTGTAAACTTAAAACGTTGTATGTCGAGATTGTCATAACCTGTATTTGTGTCCTGTTATGGTTGATGCCAGTATTTATGGTTGATTTGGACATATTTAAGTGGTTTTGACTGCAATGCTAGTTGTTTTTCAAGGCAGCAGGAGTTATTATAAATCTTAATAAGCCTGGCCTGTGATGGCACAGTGGCTAGAGCGTCGACCTGGAATGCTGAGGTCGCCAGTTTGAAATACCAAGTTTGCCTGGTCAAGGCACATATGAGAAGCAATTGATGAACAACTAAAAGTGAAGCAACTATGAGTTCACTTTCTTTCTTTCTCCCTCTCTAAAATCAATAAATAAAATATTTTAAAAATGTTAATAAACTTAAATTTAAGGACTTGAAAGGTAATTATTTGATTGGTGTATCATTGAAAGACAATGATATAGTTGTTTTCTTACAAGGAAAAACAGTCCAAATTGATTTGTGCTACATACACTATTTACACAAGAAATAATAGTTTTACGGTCATTTTAATACATTTACTTTCAACCCATTGTTAAATTTTATAGTTTGAAAAGGTCCAGAGCCTTCTGCCTTGAAGTTATTTTGAGACTTTTGATACTTGGGCTTGTGGCTGACTTAATTTCCTTTTTTTTTTTTTTTTTTTTTTTTTTTTCATTTTTCTGAAGCTGGAAACAGGGAGAGACAGTCAGACAGACTCCCGCATGCGCCCGACCGGGATCCTCCCGGCACGCCCACCAGGGGCGATGCTCTGCCCACCAGGGGGCGATGCTCTGCCTATCCTGGGCGTCGCCATGTTGCGACCAGAGCCACTCTAGCGCCTGGGGCAGAGGCCACAGAGCCATCCCCAGCGCCCGGGCCATCTTTGCTCCAATGGAGCCTCGGCTGCGGGAGGGGAAGAGAGAGACAGAGAGGGAAAGCGCGGCGGAGGGGTGGAGAAGCAAATGGGCGCTTCTCCTGTGTGCCCTGGCCGGGAATCGAACCCGGGTCCTCCGCACGCTAGGCCGACGCTCTACCGCTGAGCCAACCGGCCAGGGCTTTAATTTCATATCATTATATTTCTTATATATTTCAGCTTTAAGAAGAAGCTTTATTCCAGAATATATAACTTCATTCTCTACAGAAGACTCAACTCTCATTCAGTTAGAAGATCTTGGTTCATTCTTCATACTACGGGGTGTTTTATGTCTATGAGTATTTTATTTCCTGTTTGTGTTGCCAACATGCTTTATTTATGACCCTGACAGTTTGTTGGTTTAGCTTTTACTCCCTTTGTTGGCGTTCAGAGATGTAACATTCCTTTTGTAATGTGTTAGGAATAACATTTATGCTTAATTTAATTCAGTGATAGTGATAATGCAGATATCCTTATGAAATAGGCTACACATGGGTTTGTATTAAATTAATAAATGTTTCTAATGGCTATGAGTATGTTAAGAAAACTTCATCCAAATGCCTATTTAATCAGCAGCTGAGAAGAGGGCGATGCAAAAACAACAAGTATATAGAAAATTTGTGTTTACACTAAGCAAAAACTAGGCTTGGCATGTTAGATTAATAAAAGGATTTTTCAGATACTTTCTAATTGCTGCCTACCATATATTTAACTGTCAAGTGACTCAGAGTGAAGTGATGGAGATGTCTTATTATACCTGACTGGCATACCATCTAGTTTAATATTTGTGTCTGTGACTTATGGGACATCATGTGAATTGTCTTCTTTAGCATTATATATACAGGATGAGGTATTGGCTTTGTACATCCTTACCATCCTCTTTAAAACTGTCAGTTAATGAAGTTTACATTGTATAGGTCACAACTCTTGGGGTTAAAGATTATGTCCTGTTCCTCCATGATTTAGTGGAATTGTAGCATACACAGTGGGTTAGGGCTGTTAGGTTTTAAAGTCAACTCATAAAGTGGAAAATATGTGTGGGGTGTATTCTCTTAAACCCCTTCAGTCATTCTTGGAATAGAGTGCACTAAGTTTTATGGGTTCTTGGGTGGTTTTTGTCTATGAAATAAAACATGTTTAAGTGCTGGACTCACTTTCAGCATAATGAGAAGTCCATGGAAACTAGGAGTACTGAGGAAACAGCAGTCAGGGCTTTCATCTTAAAACCCTCTAGAGTAACTCCTATTGAGAGGAGTAGCACACAGGTTTGATGCATGTAATTACTTTGGTTGTGCATTTGCCAAATGCGCCTGGTTGAAGGCTTTTTTTTAAACATAAGTGCCCGTGAATATTTTAATGTAAAAGCAATCATTTCAGTTAGCTTGTTTTCTAGACCAGTTTTTAAAGCATTCTTTTTCATTTATATCAAAGTCAAAATGTATATATTAACTGTCAGAATTTTGAGGATCCCTCTCTAAAACACATTAAATTAAGTTTTAAAGTTGAAAGTCCTTGTTTGTTTGCTTGCTGGCCTTGTCTGTTTAGGAGTAGAGGATTAATATTGTGCCATTTTTGATAGCTGAGTATGCTAGTATTTTGATAGTACTAAGTCCTTTGAATTTAACTGTAGATGAATATACTATATGAAGATACATATGCTATTAAAAGGCCTGTATGATGATATCTTTTGCTACCTACTTAGAAAGGTAGACATATTGTGTTAATTGAATAATTTGCCATTTCTGTTTATTGATTTTGTGTATTTTTGTCCAGGTTGCTTTCCTGTTGCATCTTTGACATAGTTTCCTAGACCCTGCTCCATGATTACCACAGAAGTCTGAAATGAAGATGGAGGAGGCAGTGGGAAAAGTCGAAGAACTCATTGAGTCTGAAGTCCCACCAAAAACATCCAAACAAGAGACAGCTAAGGAGGAAGATGGATCTGTAGAACTGGAATCTCAAGTTCAGAAAGATAGTGTGGTGGATTCTACAGTTCTTTCTTCAATGCCCTGCTTATTGATGGAACTGAGAAGAGACTCTTCGGAGTCTCAGTTAGCATCCACAGAGAGTGACAAGCCGACAACTGGCCGAGTTTATGAGAGTGACTCCTCTAATCACTGCATGCTTTCCCCTTCCTCTAGTGGTCACTTGGCTGATTCAGATACGTTGTCTTCTGCAGAAGAGAATGAACCCTCCCAGGCAGAAACAGCTGTAGAAGGGGACCCTTCTGGAGTGTCTGGTGCCCCAGTTGGGCGAAAGTCTCGGCGGTCCCGATCTGAAAGTGAAACATCCACTATGGCTGCCAAGAAAAACCGGCAATCCAGTGATAAACAGAATGGCCGAGTCGCCAAGGTTAAAGGTCATCGGAGCCAAAAGCACAAGGAGAGAATTAGGCTACTGAGGCAGAAACGGGAGGCTGCTGCGCGTAAGAAATATAACCTGTTGCAAGACAGTAGTACCAGTGATAGTGACCTGACTTGTGACTCAAGCACGAGCTCATCAGATGATGATGAAGAGGTTTCAGGGAGCAGCAAGACAATCACTGCAGAGATACCAGGTAGAGGATGTTTTTTAAACTGACTGTAGAACACCTGATGGCACTTCTCAGCTGTCAGGCTCAGTTAGATGAGTGACACTTGAAAAAATGCAGGAGACCTGCAGCTCTGTAAATTTGAAGACTGCAGTGTATTAACAAGACGTGGCCAATTTAAAAAACCTGTTTTGAGGTTTCTAGTGCACTTTAGCACATTACCAAAAAAAATAATTTAAATGGTTAACTATAGGGACAAGAATATTTTTAAGTAATGGAATTTCTCGCATCTCTTTCTCTGTAATACATTACCTGAATTCCCATCATTGTTTAGATTTAATACTCACTGCTCAGCATTATTACTAAGTACATTATCCTCAGGAATAGGCACCTTGCTTTATTATATAGCCACTGCACTCAAGCTTATGGTGTCTGAAATAACTTGTCCTATCTTTGGTTAACATTTTCTAATAACCGTTCCTCCTAAAACGGTATTTTTATGTGTTTTCCTCCTTCAGTGCATGATAAGCTAGTTATCCTTATTGCACATGTTTCTAAGTTGTCACTCATTGAAAGTAATTTTTTTTTGTAAAATTTCCCCTTACTTTCTGAAGTTTAAAAGAGTTTGATAGAGATCTGCTTGTTCCAGCTCTCACTGGCATAAGGGTGTAATTTATTACATGTTTGACATACTGCTTTCTCTGTATTATGCATTACAAAGGCGGTCTTGAGATTTCATAAAGAAAGACGAGGTCTGAATGGTTCTTAATTGGTTAATTCTCATTGAAGAGACTCTTGTAATTAGGAACATTTTGTAAACTACATGGCACTTAATAGAGCACTGTAGCATTGTTTATTACTACATTAAAGGGGGAAGTTTTGGTTTTCAAAGTTTTATGAGTGATTTTTCCTCCTGGTTTTCTGAAAAAAAATTTTTTTTGTTTCTACACGTAAAGACAACATATTGTTGATATACAGAAGGTATTTGAAGAAAAAAATATTAGTTAATTAAACCTATAGCTAACTAAACTTATATAAACTCAATAACAAAAATAATTAGTTTTAAAGCACTTTATAGATCTTAGCTTATAATAAAAACCTCATCTATATGGTATGTTAGAGTTTTATAGTCACTAGAAATGCTTACAGTTTTAATATCAAATTACTATTATGGTAATTCCTTGTGTTAAAATTAATGGGGAGAGGGTTTAATTGAAGCTCATCAGTTGAATGCATGAGAGAAGCAGACTTTGAGGTTGTTCTGACGCAGGTTCTAGGTGTATTTGTTTTGCACTTAATATTTTTAACAAAGCTTTTTATATTTGTAAAATTGTTCATGCATTCTTATGTTGTTCTAATCTATTAATCAAGATCATGATCGATTCCTTGATACAGTGCTTAATTTCACTCACTAAACAAATTTTTTATGTAACCAGTCCAGCGCTTTGCCTTTTTATGGGAAGTTAGAAGAAGGTGGGTGAACAAAATTTTCTTTGAAAATAGACCCCGTGTAGAGGTAACATGAAAAATGTCTTTATGGGCACTCTCTCTGGCCTGCAAGGTTAGGTGTGCTTTGTTTGTATTTTCCAAACCTTTTTGCTATTTGACTACCTTGACCAGTGTTTAAAACTAAAACACCATTGGTTTGTTTTCTATTCTGAATTGTATAACTAAAACGTCAAAGTAAATTATCTAGATCTATAAAGTAGTTTCTGTTGTTTACGCCATTTAGTAAGTTTGTGGCTTTAGAAAATATGTTGAGTTTTCTAAGGTAATCATGAAGAATCAAGTGGTACGTAAGAGGCAGGGTTGCTGTATGTGACGGCCTGGCTGTCCCTGCACAGCTGCAGGAGGTGCTCTTCACATGACAGATATGAATGGTCTTTCCTAGAATGATACAAGATAGTGAAGATAGACCAGCCTAATTTTAAATAGGAGGAAGTTCATCTCAGCTGTCCATATTGTTACCCTAGAAAAGTTGTGACATTGTGCATTTTTGATATAATAATTTGTACTTCAGTTTTCCTGAGTCACATGACTGTGGAGAAGGAGGATACATTCAACATTAGAGTAAAGACAGTTAAAAGTTGTGTAAATTGTAAAGATGGCATAAAATATGAACCGATTTGAGTGCAACAACGTGAACATTCAGGTGAACATTAAACTGGATGTGCCTAACAGAATCTCTTGGATGTTGAAATTTAAATCCAACTGTTTACATAGAAAGGAAACCAAGAGGAAAAGTAAAAACTGAGATTCTGGCTATAATCTGTAATCAAGGTAATTAATAATTCAGAAAATGCTTTATTTAGAAACTTTTGTTTGGTAGCAGCTTAAACCTTGAAAGAACTATGCTAAATATTCTCTTATGCCAAATAACTAATGAGTTTTCTTTTAAGAATGAAAATAAGTAATGATGCAGGCTTATATAGTGCATGATAATGCTTAATAAATGCATTTGATGTCTGGGCAACAGGTGTTTATGAAGACTTTTTTAGTTCACAGTTAACTGGCAGGCAGCTTAGTATGCACTCTAGATCATTCTCTTATTAAAGTTTTTGAAAATATACTGCTTACGAAAATTAGGGCATATTTCAAAATGAATATGAAGTGATAAAATATCCCCTAATTTTTGTGAGCAGTGTATATTACTGTTTAAAGAATTCTGGCAGTTCTTTCATTTGGAGACTTGGAGATGAGCAAAAATAGAGTGTTTTGTGGTGAGCAGTAATACAAAAAGAGTTTGAGGTGGCCTTGAGTGTTCAAGACTTCTAATCACATCTCGTTTATTTTTATAGATCTTTTTGTACTGTTAATCATTGACATTTTTATGAGTAGAACATTTTTTTCTTGGTGGAGGGTTCTCTGTAAAAATCACTTTGAGACTAGATCTGTTCAGTCTGCTCTTACAGGAAAATTTGATTTTAGTGAATATGAATAATAAACATCAGAGTTCATTCAACTCAAGAAATTCTCTGAACAGACTGATGTATGTGCATCATTGTACATGGGCAGTAGGGAAAAGTTTTTTCAGTATCTGTTAAATAAAACCTTAGGGTCACTTCATCTTGTGTTGGTTAAAATGACCTGATTTTGTGTGGTTTAATAATCACCGTATACATGCCCACTCAGATTGAGGTTCTAAAAATAGTACCCACGTTGGTAAGTAAGGGTCAGTTTTCTTAGCTGGTTTGCATTTGGAAAATTTAATTGGTCTATTTTGGAGAATATCAGGGAGACTGTTGAGGACAGCTCTCTGAAATCACCTGAATTCTTAAACTTTGGCCAGGACAGAACAGCTTAACCCCATTGAAGCCAGGATCTCACCATCCATTACTCACCATGCACATATTTGCTTTGAAATGCATCATGATAAGCTATCATTTACCTCATAGTTTTCTGAGGTAGAGACTTAGGCTTGATCCCTGTTGCTTAGAAATTTAAAAATAAAATATTTGAAGTAGTAAATGCTTTGTAGAAAATTTTGAAAATAGAAAAATGTAAAGTAGAAGATTAAAATCACTCGTAATCCTGCTCTTGTTGAGTATGTTGTCTCAATCTTAACAAAATTTATATTATGTTTATAATATAACATTTAACAAAATTTATATTATGAATACATACTTCTATTTTCCTTTTCCTCTTAATTGCATTTTGAGCATTTAACCAAAACACAATATTTGCTCTAAAATGTATTAGAAGTTTTTTTTAGCTAAAAAAATTTCCCTAACATTGATTCTTTGGGCCGTTTTTAGTTTTTGCTCCTATTAAAAGGGGTATGAACACTTTAAGGCTCTCAACACGTACTGCCATACTGCTTTTTGAGAATATATGAAGTTTATTCAAACAGCTAGGAGCTTAAATATTTGTTACATTACATTCTTGCTATTGAGTGTTTTTAAAAAACTGATTTGATGGAGGAATTGTATCTTAGTATTAATTTGCATTTCTTTGATCACTAGTGAAATTGAAAAATCATGTTTGGCCATTTGTATTTTTTTGATAAACAGTCTATTTACATTCTTTGCACATTTTCCTCCTGCCACATCATTTGTTTTTCTTATGATTTGTGAGAGTTCTTAACCTTTTGGGAATTGTATTACTTGGGAAAAAATTCATATTAATTTAAGCAGTGGGGACTCGTGGTAGATTAGACCACAAACTCACACTGGGAGTACCATGACCTTTTTCCTAGATTGAGTATGAAGTGGATAAAAGCCCCACATCTCCACATGAAGCCTTTTATGGTCTGGTTGTGTTTTAAGAGACTCACTAAATACATTGATAACAAAACACTGAGGCTGAGTAATCAGATGATAACTGCCTAATCTGTTTAGTAAATGCAAATGAGGTACAATCCATGCAGTTTTCACTCTGGCTATAAATTAGAATTACTTGGGGAGCACTTAAAATTTAGTATGTCTAGGTGCACTCCAGACCAATTAAATGAGAATTTCTAGGTCTGACCCAGGTATCAGCACAACCACCCCCACCCCAGCTTTTTGGCGTTATAATTGACACACACACACATACACAAACATTGTGTAAGTTTAAGGTGCACAACATGAATATTTAATAAATGCTTATATTGTAAAATGATTACCATAGCAAGGTCAGTTAACACATCTATCACTTCTCATAGTCATAATTTATGTGTGTGTATTGAGAACTTTAAGATCTGCTTTCATAGCAACTTTCAAATATACCGTGCAGTGAGTTTTGTTAATTAGAGTCACCATGCTATACATTACATCCCTAGAACTTATTATCTTATAAACTGTAATTTTATATCCTTTGATCACCTTCATTTCCCCTCCCCCAACCACCAATCTTCTCTATTTCTTTGAGTTCAGTTTTTTAAAATTCCAATATAAGTGAAATTATACAGTATTTGTCTTTTTTCTGTTTGACTGATTTCACTTAGCACTTCATAAAGGCATCAACATTTTTAAAGTTCCCCAGTGATGACAGCAGACAGAGCTGAGAACTCAGTTGAGCAATGGTATTTTAGTCATAGCTAAACATCAATTGTGAAACTGATAGTCTGGTTCAGTTAAGTTCTGTTACTGCTAATGGGTATCAGATTCTGAACAGTGGAACTTAGTTTTAAAAAAACTTATTAGTTATAAAAACCACAGAACAGTTCTATATTAGTTAACAATGATAAGCCATTTTACTTTTACTCGATTTAGGTGATAATTTTAAAAGCATGGGTTATTTAAATATGGTTTTCTCTATGCTAGAATGTCTGGATGATGTTACTTTAAATTTAGAAGCTTTGGTATCTTTCTGTGGCTATCCTTTGGCAATCTCAATGTTAAAGCACCAAAGTATTATTTTTGGCCTGCTTTTCCTAACTTATTTTCTAGAGTGCCTGTATTGACTTTGTATATGCAAAAGGATAAAATTTGCTTTCAATATTTTTTTCTCAAAGTAGGATATATCTTAGTATTAATAAAAAAATATATATGTGTTTAAGGTGAAAATCTGGTCCCTGGTTTGTTTGTTTTTTTAATAGACTATTTTTTAGAATAATTTTAGGTTCACAGCAAAACTGAGCAGATGGTGCAAAGATTTCAAATATACTTCCTGCCCCCACACATGCACAGCCTCCCCCACTATCAACATTCCTGTCAGAGTGGTACATTTGTTGCACTCAGTGGACCTACATTGATACATCATTGTCACTCCCAGCCCTAGTTTTTATTAGGATTCACTCCTGGTGTACATTATGTGTGTTTTGGCAAATGATCCCTGTTTTTAAGATCTGGACATATCTTGCTTATCAGTGTTTATTGCTGGTAGTTATTTTTATGAGGCTGCATCTTATCCAGCATGAGTATTTTCACATTTTCTGAATTCAGCTTTTAAATACCATTTTTCATTGTTTGTTAAAAAATAAGCAATGCCAGAATCTATAATAGATTGAAGTAGTGATCTGATTTTCTGTCCATTTAATTAGATTTATCCAGCATTTAAAATGGAAATAACCTGTTTAAAGAAAGCTTAATATTTTTCTTTAAATTCCACTTACTCTTTCTATAAGCTAAGCATATTTCTCTAGGGAAAGTATACATCCTTCTTGAGGAAGTTTATGTATAAACAAGATGTATTTTTTAAAAAACTTGAGGAAAGGGGATGGAATAATCAGAGGAAAACAAATAAGATAAAGTTATTGGAATGGTTGGTAACAATCTTCATGAGGTTTTATGGTTGGTAACAATCTTCATGAGGTTTTTATTTGCTAGGTAGAATGGGGCAAAATATTTGTCCTATGGCTCTTTAGGCATTGAAATGAAGTAGCATGATAGATTAAGTCAGTGTTTTCCAACCACTGGTCCACCAGAAATTTTGTGCTGTTCCCCAAAAGAGTTAACCACTCTGATGTACGAAGATTATAGACCCAATGATTAGACTCTATGGTCTTCACACAACATCAGGTTAACTCTTTTGTGGACCAGTGGTCAGAAAATAATGGATTAAACAGTTCTCATTGTTTTAAGAGAAACAGTACTGAGAGCTGGTAAAGTTTTCTTTTGCATTTTTATGAAAAGTCACTATGAAATAAAGTGAACTATAGTTTCAGAAATATCTGGGATTAATTGCAATAGAGCCTTTCATAAGGCTGTTCCTTATAAGAGTTCATGATACAAGTAGATGGTATAAGGCTAAGATTGAGTGAATCCATCAGTCATTTATTCAGCAAATATCTGAGCAACTCCTATGCAGCATTGGGAATGCAATAGTGAATGTCAAGTCCTTGCCTTCATGGAACTTAATTTTTTTGAGGAGACAAGACCATAAATGCATTTAGCATATTCTTTCAGGTAGGAATATACACTATGAATAATAAAGCAGAATATAAGAGATAAATATTAACTCGGAATGGGGTGGAAAAGCCATTTTAGTGTAGTCAAGTGGTCTGAGGAGGTAACATTTTTAATAGCTCCCTAAAGAAATGAACAGTTAAGTGTGGTTTTTTTAAGAGAGGCCAAACCAGAAATGATCTGGCCTAGTTCAAGGATAAACAGTATATGTAGAGGAGCATATCCTAAACCAGGGGTCCCCAAACTAAGGCCCGTGGGCCGGATGCGGCCTCCTGAGGCCATTTATCCGGCCCCCGCCGCACTTCCGGAAGGGACACCTCTTTCATTGGTGGTCAGTGAGAGGAGCACATTGACTATCTCATTAGCCAAAAGCAGGCCCATAGTTCTCATTGAAATACTGATCAGTTTGTTGATTTAAATTTACTTGTTCTTTATTTTAAATATTGTATTTGTTCCTTTTTTTTTTTTACTTTAAAATAAGATATGTGCAGTGTGCATAGGGATTTGTTCATAGTTTTTTTTATAGTCTGGCCCTCCAGCGGTCTGAGGGACAGTGAACTGGCCCCCTGTGTAAAAAGTTTGGGGACCCCTTTCCTAAACAGAAGCCCTATGAAACCACAATTCTACTGGGTATTAATAGTTGTACATGGTGCACTCATTTGAGAAGTGCTAGATCGTATGGAAACAGGTTTGTGTAATGTGCTCTCCAGAGGGGAAGGTATGATTTGTAGTACATCCCGAACAAAATTTTGTTTGGTTTTGTTTTGGGGGGGAGCATACCATGCACAGACCAGAGTTTGTTAAAAGCTGACTCAGAGACATACATGGATTGTGTATATTCTTTTTTTTTTTTTTTTTTTTTATTTATTCATTTTTTTTGGAGAGGAGAGGGAGAGACAGAGGGAGAGAGAGAGAGGAGAGACAGAGAGAGAGAAGGGGGGAGGAGCTGGAAGCATCAACTCCCATATGTGCCTTGACCAGGCAAGCCCAGGGTTTCGAACCGGCGACCTCAGAGTTCCAGGTCGATGCTTTATCCACTGCGCCACCACAGGTCAGGCGATTGTGTATATTCTTTATGTGGTTTTCCATAAAGAATTTTTTTTTTTTTACAGAGACAGAGAGAGTCAGAGAGAGGGATAGACAGACAGGAACGGAGAGAGATGAGAAGCATCAATAATCAGTTCTTCATTGCTCATTGCAACACCTTAGTTGTTCATTGATTGCTCTCTCATATGTGCCTTGACTGCGGGCCTTCAGCAAACCGAGTAGCCCCTTGCTGGAGCCAGTGACCTTGGGTTCAAGCTGGTGGGCTCTTGCTCAAACCAGATGAGCCTGCGCTCAAGCTGGTGACCTCGGGGTCTCGAACCTGGGTCCTCTGCGTCCCAGTCCGACTCTCTATCCACTGCGCCACCGCCTGGTCAGGCCATAAGGAATTTTTTAAACTTAAAGCAAGAGCATTTGATAAGACTATCAGCTGAGAATTATTGTATAGTGATTTATTATGGGTCAACTGCCAAAGGGACTTAGAATTTTAAAGTCAAAGCAATAAAATATTCAAGGATCCAGAGGTTCTTTCTCAATCAAGGCTGTACATTCTTTTTTTGTTTTGTTTTGTTTTTTTTTTGTTTGTTTTTGTTTGTTTTTGTTTCATTTTTCCGAAGCTGGAAACGAGGAGGCAGTCAGACAGACTCCCGCATGCGCCCGACCGGGATCCACCCGGCATGCCCACCAGGGGGCGATGTTCTGTCCCTCTGGGGCGTCGCTCTGCTGCATCCAGAGCCATTCCAGCGCCTGAGACAGAGGCCACAGAGCCATCCCCAGTGCCCAGGCCATCTTTGCTCCAATGGAGCCTCGGCTGAGGGAGGGGAAGAGAGAGACAGAGAGGAAGGAGAGGGGGAAGGGTGGAGAAGCAGATGGGCGCTTCTCCTGTGTGCCCTGGCCGGGAATTGAACCCGGGACTCCTGCACGCCAGGCTGACGCTCTACCGCTGAGCCAACCGGCCAGGGCCAAGGCTATACATTCAAATGACTTGGGCTCTTAAAACAAAAGCAAAACAAACCTACAATGCCTTGGAGTCCACCTAGTTTTGATACTTGTTAAACACTTCTAGTTTTTATGTGTTTAGCCAAGGTTGAAAACCTTGTTACAGATTTAGTAATTATTTGTATAGTTATCGAGTATGTGTTCCGAGGCAGATATATTGAAGCTATGAAAAACAGTATTATTTTATGTTTTGTGGAATTACTTTTGCATGGTTACCATAAGTGCTGCTTATCAGTGCGTTATTTATATGGCTGTTCTTAGGAATGCTTATGCTATTTTCCTGAATGAGCATGTCTTAATAAAAATACAATTTTCTAAGTTAATGATATTTTATCAAATGGCCTCAATGTCTTCAAAGCTGACTTCTGTCGTGCTGGAGGATCTGAAGGAACGCCCAGGGAAATTCCAGGATTATTTGACAGGGGTGCTGTGTGTGATAGGAACTGCATAGGCAATGTCCTAGAAGAAGCCATGAGCTGTTTTTCCGAAATGCAGAGGCAGACAGAGGAAAAGTTCCGTGTGTGGATGGAAAAATTAACTCACCTTGACACTGGTGAAGAGAACAAGCTGCCATTGGAACCCAGGGAACTAAAAATGCAGCTAGTGGCCAAAGCATTTCCCCTGTTACCCCATCAGGTGCTTTTATGCAAGTGCCGGGTTCCCAAGAACTGCCACAGCAGCCTTTTGATTCTTATGTGACTTGCCCAGATGCTGACAGTACGTTAGAATTCCCAAAGACTTGTAACAGTTTTTCAGTGAACTTTGCTGAAAATGGGAATATTTCGGAACAACCCTTGAATCTGTCACAAAATTAACTATCTGCTTTTTGGATTGTGTAAGAAAGAATATACTTTTGCCCATTGTAAGTTTGTTTTGATGATGCTTTAAATGTTATAATAGTAAAGAATTTCTTAAAAAATTAAATATTTAAAACAAAGTTTGACAAATTTTAGCCTGAGTTACATATGGTTGAAACATAGAACCATGGTTTATACAATAATAATAATGATTCTTATTTTATGCTTTTTCATGCCAAAAATATAAATAAGATATAAAATAGGGAATCTTAGTGAATACAAATAGGTAAGTAGTTAATTTCTTTTAGCATTTGTTTTCTACAAACACTGTTGACTCAATTCTGATTGCAGTGGCAGGGAATTACGTAATTAATTCCACTCCAAAGATTATGAATGAATGTACTGCGTGAATGTTTTTATATATCATTCTTCCATATAGCATTTAATGAACTCTAGTAGTTTGTTCCTATTCTTTAAAAAATTATATTAAGTAGCATCTGTATGCAGGAAGAATAAATTAATTCTTGAGCAAATATATGTATACCCTGTACCTACTATGCAAAACACTGAAGGGAGAACTGATTAGACTGCTGTTTGGTATCATGCATAAGAAAAATAGTATGTTCCATTGCACATAGGTGAAATTATATCTTGAGTTTTAATTTAAAGCTCAGTGCCTGAGGCAATATCCTTGCAGACATCATCCAGTGAAATTGTCTGGTACCCTGATATAAAAGTTCCTCTAGAGGAGACAGATGACATGGTCACTCTATTAAGGGTATGTATTGAATTGGTTTTTAAGTTGCTAGTGTATTAGCTAATGTACTACCAATTTAATTTTGTTTTCAATCAATGGACTGAAAATAAATGGCATTCAGCATGTTAAAGGGCATATGTCAGAGGGAAAAAAATATCACAGGGGAAGTCTTGCCCCATGGTATCTGTTTGTATGTCTAGTCTAGGATTGGGAAATACTAGTGTTTTGTATTTTCTGCATTGGTAGGAGTACTGTGAGAAACAGTTAAAATAAGATGAAAAATTTCAATAGGAATATGTAACTTAGCTGACACTAGTTTTTAAAAAATTGTGCTTCCTACTGGATTTACTTGTAATAAAATTTTACTAGTCTTTTCCTTTCAGATTTATAACTCATTTCTCAATATAAAAAAAGTTTAATTATTTTACTGTTTAATGAACTTGCAACTTTGAAAAATATCCTGTTCTGTGCGTAATGAGAGGAAGAATAGGTAGTATATTTGGAGTTTCATATATAAACAATCAAGACCTTTATTTTAATTTGTCAGCAACTCGACTACGAAAAACTGTTACCACTTTATTCAGTTTTTATTTATTTTTATTTATTTATTTATTTATTATTATTTTTTTTTGTATTTTTCTGAAGCTGGAAACGGGGAGAGACAGTTAGACAGACTCCCGCATGCGCCCAACCAGGATCCACCTGGCAGGCCCACCAGGGGCGATGCTCTGCCACGACCAGAGCCACTCTAGCGCCTGGGGCAGAGGCCAAGGAGCCATCCCCAGTGCCCGGGCCATCCCTGCTCCAATGGAGCCTCAGCTGTGGGAGGGGAAGAGAGAGACAGAGAGGAAGGAGGGGGTGGGGGTGGAGAAGCAAATGGGCCCTTCTCCTGTGTGCCCTGGCTGGGAATCGAACCCAGGTCCTCCACATGCCAGGCCGACACTCTACCACTGAGCCAACCGGCCAGGGCCTTTATTCAGTTTTTAAAAAACATTTTTTCTTTTTATTTAGATTTTATTTATTGATTTTTAGAGAGAAGGGAGAGAGAGAGAAAGAGAGAGTGAAAAAGAGGGGGAGAAGCAGGAAACATCTGTTCCTAGCAGTTGCTTCCTGTATGTGCCTTGAATGGGCAAGCCCAGGGATTTGAACTGATGAGCTCTGTGTTCCAGGTCCATGCTTTATCCACTGTGCCACCACAGGGTCAGGCTTTATTCAGTTCTGTATCCAAATACTTGCAACTTGTAAATTAACTGTAATAGACTGAGCCCCCCCCCCCTTTTTTCTTTTTCTAGTTTTAAACTAGAAAATGATGATTTGGTATTTTCTTTTTAGAACTTGATATATGAAAATTGGGAGTTAACTTTAGGGAAGGCTTGTTAATGTGTCAGTTCTCATTTAAGAATATATGTATGTTTGATGAAAAAGACTAGAAGTTTCTTTACTGTGTAATAATTATCAGATATCCTATATGTAAAATTTGACAAGTAGGGGTAAGGTTTGAACACCAATGCAACTTAAAATAAATTTCTTAATATACTAAGCCCTTGTATAATGTTAGTATGACTTTCACCTTAAAGTATATAGTTTATTAGAAGCAGTGGATTTTCCCCAGAAATGCTAGTGTAACATACTTGCAAACTACTTTAGCTTTTTTTTTTTTTTTTTGTATTTTTCTGAAAGCTGGAAACGGGGAGAGACAGTCAGACTCCCGCATGCGACCGACCAGGATCCACCCGGCACGCCCACCAGAGGGTGATGCTCAGCCCCTCCGGGGCATCGCTCTGTTGCGACCAGAGCCAC
This sequence comes from Saccopteryx bilineata, assembly GCF_036850765.1. Classification (NCBI taxonomy): domain Eukaryota; kingdom Metazoa; phylum Chordata; class Mammalia; order Chiroptera; family Emballonuridae; genus Saccopteryx; species Saccopteryx bilineata. The sequence goes on along the minus strand of NC_089500.1, from coordinate 23,131,559 downwards.
TCTAGCACCTGGGGCAGAGGCCAAGGAGCCATCCCCAGCGCCCGGGCCATCTTTGCTCCAATGGCCCCTCGCTGCGGGAGGGGAAGAGAGAGACAGAGAGGAAGGAGAGGGGGAGGGGTGGAGAAGCAGATGGGCGCTTCTCCTGTGTGCCCTGGCCGGGAATCGAACCTGGGACCTCTGCATGCCAGGCCGACGCTCTACCACTGAGCCAACTGGCCAGGGCCTAGCTATTTTTTTTTAATTAAGCTTTATATCAACAGGAAGAGCATATTAGCGTCTGACCAAATTTTAACTAATTCCATAACCTTTACTTGAAGTTGAGATGTTTTCAGGGTAGTTTGCTCTGTCTTCAGCTTTTTCCTGGGGTCACAGATTTTATTAGACGTGGAATTTTAGACAAAAGAAAATACTAATTTTAGCATGTTAACCTGATTACTTTTCAATTGCATGTATAAACTACTTAAAGCACTTAACAGGTTTTTGTTTGTTTTGTAATTTAATAATTGGTTTATTAAGCATGTTCTGAAGTGCTTATTTTTACAATAGACTATATGAATTATGAATTCATTTTTAAAAGAATACTATATAGACAACTTATTTCTAGAATTGACTGGATATGGTCTAATTTTTGTTAGGTAATTAAGAGGTCTTGAGGTTCTTTTTTTGACATTAAGAGAAAAATGAAAAATTACAATGGAATGGAATTGTCAAAGGTTATATTTTATTTTATTTTTATTGAGGTAAAATTGATATACAACATTATTTTAAGATGTACAACATAATGATTCAGTATTTGTATATATTGCCAATAAGTCTAGGCACCTGTCACAACACAGTTACAGAATTACTTTTTGTATGATGAGAACTTTTAAGATTTACTCTTTTAGCAATGTTCAGATGTACAATAAAATATTGTTAACTGTAGTCATCATACTGTATGTTATATCCCCATGACTTATTTATAAGTTAAAGTTTGTCTTTTGACTCCCTTTACCCATATCACTCTCCCTCTTTTTCCTGCCTCTGGAAATTACCAATCTATGAGCTTGGTTGTGATTTTGTTTGTTTAGATTCCACATATAAATGAGATCATGTGGCATTTGTCTTTTTCTGTCTTCGCATAATGCCCTCAGAGTTCATCCATGTTTTGCAAATGATAATTCATTCTTTTTTATGGCTGACTAATATTTAATTATATATATATTTTATTCACACACATATATGAATGAACCCATTCCATTTTATTTACCCAGTGATCCATTGATGGAGACCTATTTCTATGTCTTGTCCATTGTAAATAATGCTATAATGAACATGAGGGTGCATATATCTTTTTCCAGTTAGTGTTTTCATTTTCTTCAGAACTATACCCAGAACTGAAATTGCTGGATCATATAGTAGTTCTATTTTTAATTTTTGAATCACCTCCATACTGTTTTCCATAGTGTCTGCACCAATTTACATTTCCACCTACAGTACACAAAGGTTCAAACATAGGTTTTAATAATTGATATTTAAGGTAAGAATAACATTTTGAATATTTAGAAGGTATTAAACACTAATTATTTTGGGAAGCCTTTACATAATTTTGGATAAAGATATTGTTGAAAGAAGTTTTTGTAAAAAGAAACAATACTAGAATACATTGGTTTAATTAATAGAATATGTGCCAAAATATTAAAATTTATTTTAAAGTACAAATTGATATTTTATGTTTGGGGAATTTAACCTTAACGTTATAGCAGAAACATATATACAAATTTTATCTTAATTTGTAGTTTTTCAGAGGACTTTGAAAATGTGTTACTGTCTTCAGGAGCATTATTTTGAAAAATAATGTTTTTTGAGTTGTGCTTTAAAATGATTATACCTCTTTCAGATTGCACAGTTTAAAAATTCCTCTTTCAAAAATATTTGTTTCTGTATTATGGACAGTTAAAGAAGCATCAAGTATCTAAAGTATTATTAATTCTTTTCTTTTCTTTTCCTTTCCCTCCCTCCCTCCCTCCCTCCCTCCCTCCCTCCCTCCCTCCCTCCCTCCCTCCCCTCCCTCCCTCCCTCCCTCCTTCTTTCTTTCTTTCTTTCTTTCTTTCTTTCTTTCTTTCTTTCTTTCTTTCTTTCTTTCTTTCTTTCTTTCTTTCTTTCTTTCTTTCATGTTTGCTGTTAGGTATTATTGAATTCTCTTTCACCAAAGCAAAGTCTTTATTCCTAAAATTATAAGTACTTATACATACTAATACTAAGAAGTGGGAATTACTTTTGCATTGTGTGGTGGCATTTTTATTTAAGGTGATGTTTTAGAAGTGCCTAGTGTTCTTCCCTTAATTTCTCTTGAATTCCCATAATTTTTCTAGAATTGTAAGAAGGATAAGAAGTATATCCTGTTTGGACTCTTGTGTATTATATGAAGGGCTAATGCTGGAAAGAAACTTCTCTCAGCATATAACAATCTAGATATGGTTGAAATGCTGTTTATTTAAGAATAAAATTTCATCTGGATTATTCTTTTTCTCTAATAAATGCATATGGAATTTAGTTGCTGGTATTTAAAAGAAGGCATTTTCCCTTGTTTTTTAATAATCTGTCTGTATACTGCTTTCTGCCTAGTCTGTACTAATTGAGTGTTCTAGGACAATCCATTCCTTTTTTTTTTTTTTAATTCAGTGAGAGGAGGGGAGGCAGAGAGACAGACTCCTGCATGTGCCCCAACTGGGATCTATTCGGCAAACCCCTATGGGGGGTGCTCTGCCCATCTTGGGCCACTGCTTGGCAACCGAGCTATTTTAGTGTCTGAGGTGAGGCTATGGAGCCATCTGAGCCCTGGGACCAACTTGCTCATTCAAGCCATGGCCGCAGGAGAGGAAGAGAGAGAAGGGTAGGGGTGGAGGGGAGAAGCAGATGGTCACTTCTCTTGTGTGCCCTGACCAGGAATCGAACCCAGGACATCCACACACCACTGAGCTAACCAGCCAGGGCTCATACCTAATCGTTTTAAGAGAATTTACCAGTAGGTTAGAACGACCTGGTTGTTTAAGTCACTTATTAGGTAATAATAACTCTTAATTATATTCATGCATATTTTCGTATATTATTAAAATTGAGCCTTTTTGTTGTTGTTGTTACCAATTCAGAGGAATGAGCCTAGTTTCAAAGGTAGTGTTTGTGGATCTCTTTTAGAGTTCTGTAATAATTAATTATGTATATTTATCAGCTCTGTAGTTAACAAGTTGCTGGAAACAGGTTAACTATATATATCAGTTGGATTTTAATGGATTTAGGTAATTAATATAATATCCATTCATGGCTTCCTAAATATATGTAAGAAACAAATATTGCTCACAGATAAAGCTAGTTAGGGTGAATAAATTAGTGGGAGGGAGGAACCATCATTTTTTTCTTTAAAAATTGTCATTAAAGTGTTTTGTACCTCTTGTTTCCCTAGCAGACTGAGTAGGAGAATATACAAGAATTTCTTTTGTCCCATTGCTTTTGTCATTCCCTACTGGTATGTAGATTTAAATATCCTGTTAACAGCAAGGGTCTCTGAATATAAGTATATCTCAGTTTACACAAGATTTATTACCGAAATGTGTGTGTAAGTCAGAATATTAGAAATGAAATCATTTAAACCTGCTTGTTAATGAAAGAAATGCTATAGGAATTTTTTTGTTAAGCAAACAAAGCATCCCAAAATTGATGTTTCTGATAATTTTCATTGTTAATGTCAACTGAATTTGCCTAAGGCACAGTTACATTAAAGTTATAGGACAGATAGTATATACAGGCTTTGTGCTGTCCTCATTTGTTTAGAATAACAAATTATAGCAAGTGACCTTTTAAGTAATTGTACCTGTTATATTTTGTTAGTGTATATTGATTTCCCTCTCTTGTTTGTATTATTTAAGTGGTACAGTGAGGGCACAATGAAAAAGATTTTGTGGAATGCTATATGGCAGAAAACACTATCAAAAAAACTTTAGCAAATTTGTTAAAATTAATTTATTATTAAATTTGTTATATAAAAATTGTTCCCAAAGAAAAATTCTTCTCAAAATCCTCTCCAAAAGTAGCATTTGTGCCCTCAATCATTATATAGATAGGCTTGTGTTTTAAATGTCTGGAACAGTTATATGAGTATATGAATTGTAAACAGCATGAATTCTGTGTTTCTATGTGTATTTTTATTTTTTTATTTATGTTTTTAAATCCTGAAGTTTAGGAAAGTAAGTAGAAGTTGAAATTAATTTTAATTTACTATGTTGAGTTGATCTTATTATATTAGCACAGCATAGACTATAATATATCCTAAAGAATGAAGGAATAATAAACCATGAGCAAGTGTATTCTTTGGTAACAAAGTCTTATTCATATTATAACTTTAAGTTTTGGGAAGAATGTCAGATTACTATGATTTTTATTTTATTGTATTTTTAAAATACCTTTTATATAACTGTGCATTTGAAGTGTAATAGCTAACCTAGATAAATAAAAAATTTAAAAAGGAAATGTTTCTTGTTACTCAATTGAGGATAATCTGTTATTTGAGAATTAATTGAGAATTAGTTAACTCTTGATTCAGAGTTAATTCCTGAATCAAGAGATCTGCTTTTCCATAATGAAATGAATGGTATTAGTTTATTATTAGTATAATTAATAATAGATTTTACATGTATTTGGGATAATTTTTCATTTTTTTGGTAACTGGTGTATTGAAAAAGGAAATAACAATACCAATGTTAACATTAAAGGTCAAGATTCTTTTGCTTTATATTCCTACAGGTTATCCTATTAAAAAACTGAAGAATATTTGGAAAATAAAATTTAGACTTCTTTGTGGAGTAATCAGAAAGCTGGAATGGATGAATTGTTAGGGTACATCAGATATTTGGATATGGCTAAAATCATTAAAACTTTTAAAAATATTTTTCCTTCGTGTATGTAGTGTGAATATTTTAGTTTTATTCTCTATAAATCCAAATCCTCAAAGCAGCAGCTGGTCATGGGTCTGTCCCTGAAATAGATATTTTGAAAGATGGTGACCTCTTACAGTGCTCTGTTTTCTGTATTTATAGAGTCTCTTGAATATCATGATAGATTACCTGAGTGACCTTTTAACCTTGATTCAGTGTTTGCAAGTACAGTACATAGTTAGTGGTAAAGGGTTAAATTTAAATTGCTTTTCTTTCTTGTGATCAACTTTTTGATTACCATGGTAATCTTAAATATTTGCTTTTACTTTTTCTTTGATTCTTTCAAAATTAACTCTTTATCATTATCATATGTAACTTTTTTGAGTGGACAAAGTAAACTGTTATTTACCAGGATGTTGTAAGGACAGATATAATCCTTAACATTTTATTTTCTGACTTGGAAACTTTGTAACATCTAAATTTTTAGTAGTTGAGTATAGAGAAAAAAGTACAAAGTCTACATCGTTTTATTTTAAAAATGACTTAACTCCCAAAGTTTCAGTGCCCATTGCTACATTTCTTTTTTATTTAGCCCTGTCTTGACATTTTTCTTTTACTAAAATAGCTTTATGATATTATTCTAAAGAAAATATATGCAGTGCAGTTTGGTTTTGTATTTAAAGCTGTTTTTATAGAGATGGCACATTTCTATATAGATTTTTGTCTTTTCTGGTTGAATCACCTTTTCTAGAAGATACTTTGAAAATGACAGCTTTTAATTTTTTCAAATTGTTCTATGTATATATTTTTTATTTTTTGATAGTAGTAAAAATACAGCATAAGTATTCTTGTAAGTATTCTCATTTGTAAATGTAAGTTTTCATTGTGGTGAATATTTGGTGTGGCATGAAAAAGCTGTTTTTTCTTGGATGGGTCCTCCACATCCCAGTCCGACTCTCTATCCACTGCGCCACCGCCTGGTCAGGCACCCCACCCTTCTCTTGATGTTTTAGATAATGGCAGTGGATCTAGGCCCTTTAGTGATTGTGTTGACTGAGCCTGAATGGGGTCCTTTGGCAGCAACAAGATAGATTTTTTTTCCTCTCCTAGTGAGGGGTTTGGGAGGTTGGCTGTAGTAGAGAGGAGACAAGGAGTTTTCTCTGGGCTTTATTGTATGTTACTATAGCCATAGAAGTGGGAGTCAAAGGGGAAAATCATATATTGGTTCATTACCCCACCCTTCCTTGGTACTAAGATTTAGCAATAGAGAGAGGAGAAGGGTGATGTTTCCAGGTACCTTGGAGACACTAGAGGAATTTCTATTTCCTAGATCTAATTAGACTTCATACTGGGAGACTGATAACACTTGTGTTAGTGAAAAGGCTCTGTAGGCAAGGATGATACCAAATATGAACTAATCCAAAATAATCTCCATTTGGTTTTGAAACACTAAACATTCAAGCTGACATTTCACTTAATAAAAATAGGAAAGCCACATTTGTGATGGCCTCATTAATTCTAGCAAAGAATTTGCTTAACAAGTTGGGTTAATCTATGACCAATATAAGGCAACAGCCCAGGCAGTGATGTTTTCCAGAGCAGGTTTACATACACAGATAAGCAAACAAATAATGAAGTTGTAATGGAAAGGTGGGCCCCTATCATGTTCTAGGTCAGTGGTTCTCAAAGTGTATGCCAGGGCGCACTGGTGCACCCTAAAAGATTTCCAGGTGCCCCCTATGATATTCCAGAGAAATATGTGCCTGTTGGGGACCAAAAAACCAACAGGGTTTTTGGAGTTTAGATATTTGGGGGACAGAAGTGTGGGGAATTGGCAGTCGCTGACATTCTGTCCAATATCCCACCTCACTTGCCTGATTAGGTTGCAAAAGGCTGTTAAGCTGTGGTGCTGGATTGTTTACACTACCCCCCATGTTCTCTGGAAAGACTGGAGGCAAGTTTCTTCTATCCTTTGTTTGGTGTAAAGTTAAGATGATGTGTATGGTGGGGGTTTTCTGTATTCAACACAATTAAGAGTAAAAAGAGAGGAATTCTTCAATGTATTGATGAGAAAATGAGAGTTTGCCTTTCAAATATATGCCCAAACATTGAAAAAATCATTAGGACACATCAGGCTCATGTGTCTCATAAACACAAGAATGAAAAAACATGTTCATGCTGGGACCTGCCGAATTTACTAAATTTTACTAAGAATGTATCTATATATATATAAAATAGCATTTTTGTCATTTTTTAATTTTTTAACCCCTCTTTTTTTTACAAATTCTACAAAGCATAACTCAAAAAATGTAACATAAAAATGTTTTTTAATGTCAGTAGATTTAATTTTATCGTATTTATTTCATTTAATTACATAAAAGCACGCTTGGACTTTATATATTTTTCTTTAATATTTGACTTAATTATTATAACATATTTCTCAGAAATTTGTATATAGTGCGCCTACAGTTATTTGTAGGATTTTAAATGCGCCCGACTTCAAAAAGTTTGAGAACCACTCACTATTCTAGGTTAAATCTTCTTTAACCATCACCATAACCCTGTGAAGAAACTTAGTCATACAGCAAGGAAGTAGTGGGCAGGACTTCATCCTAAGTCTTTGCTGCCGAAAATTTGTGTACTTCCTATGCTACTTACTCTCAGACTCATCCTGTATATTTCTTATTCCCTTAACAAGAAAAACAACTAATCTATTCTGGTTCCACCTAACTAGGATTCAGAGTTCTCATCTGTAAAGTGATAGTGGTAAATTATGGAATTACCTTGTACAGTTTCAAAATTCTGTGCCTTTTGACTGTCAAATTTGAAAAGAGGGATTTGTCGAGGATAAATGTAATAAAGTATGTTAGGTTTTATTTTGCTGTTTTAGGTTTTTGTGATTCAGATTGTTCCCATGAGATTAAGAAGAGAACATTTGAAAGAAAACTAATTCATAAAATTAAACATTTGATGACAATAATAGAGAAGGTTTAAAGTCATAAAAGGGTAAACCTCACTGTGTCAGGAATGTGTGATGACACAGATACATCTCCATTTTGGTATTTGAGAAGTTAGGACCTATTTATAGGCTAGGAGGTCAGCGAGGGTACAAACCTATTTCTAGCATAAAATGGACGAGTTGATGTTCTTAAATAAAAAAGTAGTTGGTGGATTGCTCAACCTGTTATTTTTCTGGCCTTATAATTGTAATGAGCATCAAAATTTCAAAATATCCCATTCAGAAGGAAAAATAGGACTTGGATTAACCGCAGACCAAATAGTTCTTAACTAATTGTGTTAAATTTACCTTTATAGAGAGGTGCTTTTAATGATTATAGGAAAACTACTGAGTTCATTATTACAAACTTTTGTTTTAAGATTGTGGCAGAGTTAGAAGAATGTGGAGTTTGAATAACATGGAATGTACTTACATTAATGACAGTTTTAAATTGGAAATGTTTCCATGTGTAACTTTATTTGAAGTGACTATTTGGATGTCTCTGAAAGTCAGAATCTTAGTAGCAGTGCTATTGTTTTAACAGCATAGAGGAATAATCAAGTGAGGGGAAGGACAGTATCTCCATGTTTATTCCATCCTGATGAATTGATGAGAGTCATATTGGAAGCATAGATCACTGCTTCTGTATTAATGGCCGAGTTATCCTAGTTCCTCCTTGGTGGTTTGATTTTTTTTTTTTCAAGAGATACTTTTAGCTTGACCTGTGGTGGTGCAGTGGATAAAATGTCATCAACCTGGAAGGCTGAGGTTGCTGGTTCAAAACTCTGGGCTTGCCTGATCCAGGCACATATGGAAGTTGATGCTTCCTGTCCCCACCTTCCTCCTTCCCCTCTGCCTCTCCAAAATGGATTTTAAAAATTAAAAAAAAAAAAAAAGATACTTTTAAAAGGCAGGTAATACCACTATAGGATCTTACACGTTTCTTAATTCTACTATGCAGCAAGAGTCACATTTATATTTTTTCTTATTTTTTTTAAAAAGACTGTATTCAGCCTGACCAGATGGTGGCACAGTGGATAGAGCGTCAGACTGGGATGCTGAGGACCCAGGTTCGGGACCCTGAGGTCGCCAGCTTGAGCGTGGGCTCATCTGGTTTGAGCAAAAAGCTCACCAGCTTGGAGCCAAGGTCGCGGGCTCAAGCAAGGGGTTACTCGGTCTGCTGAAGGCCCACGGTCAAGGCACATATGAGAAAGCAATCAATGAACAACTAAGGTGTCACAGCGCACAACGAAAAACTAATGATTGATGCTTCTCACCTCTCCGTTCCTGTCTGTCTGTCCCTGTCTATTCCTCACTCTGACTCTCTGTCTCTGTAAAAAAGTAATAATAATAAAAAGACTGTATTCATTTTAGAGAAGAGAGAGAGAGAAAGAGAAGGGGAGAGGAGCAGGAAGCATCAACTTCCATGTGTGCCTTGACCAGGCAAGCCCAGGGATTTGAACTGGTGACCTCATCATTCTAGGTCGGAGCTTTATCCACTGCGCCACCATGGGTCAGGCCAAGAGTCACATTTTAAAAAAGTATTACAAAGTGTCACCATCAGTTAGCTAATATTCATTTAGTGCAGGGGTCGGGAACCTTTTTGGCTAAGAGAGCCATAAAAGCCACATATTTTAAAATGTAATTTTGTGAGAGCCATATAACGATCCGTGTACGTTATGCATTATCCAATAAAAATTTGGTGTTGTCCCGGAGGACAGCTGTGATTGGCTCCAGCCACCCGCACTATGAACATGAGCGGTAGGAAATGAATGGATTGTAATACATGAGAATGTTTTATATTTTTAACATTATTTTTTTAACTAAAGATTTGTCTGGGAGCCAGATGCAGCCATCAAAAGAGCCACATCTGGCTCAGGAGCCATAGGTTCCCGACCCCTGATTTAGTGGTTCAAAGTCCAAGCCCTGATGCTAAGTGCATCAAACATACCTTAGTTAATCTTCGTTTGCTAATGATAAGTGTAAGATGACCTTCGAATACAAAATCCTTAATTGTGTTTTTTTGTTGAAGGACAAAGTTGGAAAGGCAACTACTTCTTTACTTTATTAAAGTTTGTGTAGTGCTGACTTGCCATCATTTGAATATCCTGGAAATGAAAAAATGACAGTGATAATCATTTGTTTTGACTGTTAAGTGTAATTAAAATATAAAATATTACTGTCTTTGTTTATGATGAATACTAAATTTAAGCTAAGCTATAAGGTGTGCTGTTTGGAAATATGGAAGATGCAAGAATGGAGCCAGATAACAAGTTTATGCTTGTATTTCCTACTGAAGAAGACTTTCAGACCAGTTATTTCCATGGGTAGGTGATATCACTCTGCATGTACATACACACTTAATACTTTATGCATGATTATACCTGTAGGAGTGGTACAATTTTGACTTGACTGTTGACCTGTTTCTTCAATTTGGTGATTGTGGCAGGGAATGTTGGGCAAGTGACTGTGTATGATATTAGTGATATAAATTTTAAATTAAATCATTAATTTTTTGTAAACTTAAAAAATAAAATTCTCATTAAAAATAGATGTTTGGTCAAATAGTCAATATTGTACTTGACCTTCATATCTTCTGCACTTAATAAGTATTTGGACATCACGTAGTATCTTTATTCCATAATAATCATTTTGAACTCTGACGAGAACTCCATTATTTAATACAGCTTTCTTTTTTAGAAAAGAAAAACCTCAAACATGAGTCAATATTTTTGCTATTTGAACTAAAATCCAATGCCAACTGATACTGAGGCCACACTTGATTTTTATGACCTTGAATCACCCTTTTGGGGGAATTAGAAATTATTTTTAAGTAGTCAACAAGTTGTTACAATCGTCAGAATTTCATATTGTGACATGTCTGTTATTTATACAGTGGCACTTAACAACTCATTTGCCTTTATGTTTGGTCATTTTTTTTAATGTTGCTATATATAACCTATTGTTTGGGAACTTAGTTTTAAGGGATAAATACCCCAAGTGTGTTCCATGTTTTGTTCAGTGACAATTTGCACAATGGATGTTTGCATTAGAACAGTAATCTTTCATTGTGTTTTAGTTTAATGACTCACTGGCATATGTATTCCTTTACAGTCAAGAGTCTCATAAATAGGCGTGTTTAATGTTAATTTGTTGGATGATATTAAAACATCTTTATGGAAATAAATGATTTGCCTACACTTCATAAATAGTTGTTGGAAGAAACAGCATTCTGTTATTTCTGCTTCTAAATTGGAGGTAGTAGTAAGGGATATGTTTCATATTTGAATGAAAACTTTTGCTTTTTGCTGTTATATTAGAAAAAGGGTAACATTTCCATTTTAAAGCATGTATCTATTCTACAAGCATGAATATTGAGTTATTTTAGCATGAATTGTTGAAGTGTAATTTGGAACCCAGCTGCCTTAATTTTTAGCTACTTAAGATGATTTGGAGGTAGAAGGGATCTCTTAATTTTTCCAGTAACTTTAATATCTTCCTCTAAGATAACCCATAAGATTGCATATCAATTCCTTGGGGTGTGAGCTGGTTGTCTTTTTCATGGAAAAGAAAATATAAATATCCCTCACAAGACAGCCAAAGCAAAATCACGAAGATTGATTTTGCATTGTCTTTTAGAATGTTGTAAAATGCGTAACATTCCTGATGTTATAAAAGGGCTTCCCTGGAAATAGATAAGTCAGTCGGGAAGAGCTCTTAGTGTTGGTTAACCTTATTTCTTTAGAAAGTAGAAAAATGTGTATTTGATTTTCTTCTCTGAATTTACTGGGGAGTTTTAGTATTAACTACTAAGAGAAAGAACTAGATTCATTCTCTTAAAAAATATAAATTGAGTTTTAATAGTTTGCATCTGTTTTTTCCTTTAATTTTACTTTCTCTGTGGAGTCTTCCCTTAATCTTTTGCTCTTTAAGAGTATGATGCCAATTCATTGTAACATTGTTCAGTATAGTCTTGTCTTCTGTTCTTCATAACACTCCTTTTTCTCCTTCCCAAATGTGTCCCTCATCATCGTAAGCTTGGGTTATCTTTTCCAATTTCACGTCATGTACAAAATACTAGGTGTATAAAGTACAGCTTTTCTGGTCAGCTAGACTAGAGTAGTAAGATAAAGGCAATTGGCATTTAGAGGGCTCTTAATTTCAGTATTTTTCACCCCACAAGTTAGATACAAGTATACATTTTCTTTCCTCCCTAGATGGACCTCCAGTTGTAGCTCATTATGATATGTCTGACACCAGCTCTGACTCAGAAGTGGTAAATGTGGACACTTTATTGGCGGCTGCAGTAGTTCAAGAGCACAGTAATTCTGTAGGAGGCCAGGATACAGGAGCTACCTGGAGGACCAGCGGGCTTCTAGAGGAGCTGAATGCGGAGGCAGGTTGGTCTCCCTCCCCTTCCCCTTCTCTGATAATGTAATGTGCATGTGTCCTCGTAGCTGTGTTCCTTATCGTGGGCCCTGCTGAGGTGAGCAGGCGAACCAGAGGCATCTGACAGGTGATTGTGATCATCCAGGGTGCCATTTGTAACTAACTGAAAAGGAGATTTGGGTAACATGTCACTTTTCTTTCCTAATGAGGAAGAAGCAAAAACACCAATACATAAGACATTAATAGGTAGATTTTAGTATACGTATTTCTTGGGTTAAAAACGCCTGACTTGTAAAAACTACCTAGATGCCCTAATACTCTCCTCCAACCCTCTTCCCTCATTCCATCCATACTTCTCAATGGTTTCCCTCACTTAGCTGCAGAGCAGCCTTGCAGCTTGGGGAAGGGCTGTTCCTATACAGTGCTGTACTGTTTCTTCCACCTCTCGGTGTGTCCCTGTTAATCTCTGCTGTAGTTCTCATATTTTCTTTTCCAACCCTTTCAGTTCTGCCTGATATCTCAAGAAAATCTCTCTCCCTGTCTTTCATTACCCATCTTGGTTCTGTGATTATTCTTAAGAGTGATATTGCTGTTACCTTTGAAGCATCGCACAGGTGTCTCCAACTTTCTTTCAACGTGTTTCTTAAAACTCAATCAACATTCTAATTTAAACATTTTCTAAAAGTACTAGTACTTAAATTTCAGAAAGGAGGGGGAAGCTTTTAACAGATCATTTATGTTTTTGTAGTACATATTTTCTTTTGTGTTATGGAAGATTATAGTTTTCTAGTTAACTTATAAATTGCATTGGCTTTTATGAGCAAATCTAGTAACTTAATCACTACCTAATATGTTCACTGGAAATGAGTTTTGTATTACACAAATAACAATGGTTTTAGTGTAGAACAGTTCATGTTGAAATTGTTAGGAAATAAAAAAGACAATTCCACAGATCTTTGTCCTTAATTCTTCCTTTCATACTTTATGATGGAAGCAAATAAAAATCTCTTACTGTTGAGTTTCTAATTAATTTTATTTTGACTAATTTTGGAGCAGGACCTAGATTTCATTTTAACTGCTAACTGCCCATTTGACCTTGGATAAGCTGTTTCTCCTCTGGGCTTTAATTTTTTTATATTTGTAAATACTTGCTTTGCCCAAAAAGGGACTTTTATGGGTTTATTAATATGTATAAGTCCTTTTAAAATAATTAATAATATTTTATGCCAAAGGAGAATAGTTTAACCATATTTTGTGCAATATGTTTCTAAGATTTATAATTTGTTTTGTATATTGGGTAGTTTATATTCATTTTTAATCCATTGAGAATTCAGTAGTCCATTCTCCTTTAGTTTTATTTCCCTTTTTTTTAGTCTTACCATTTTGTTGTAAATTCTTGAGAAAAATGTGAACAATTTTTCTGTTTTTGCTTTTCATATGGAGAATTTTAATGTTAGTATGAGCCATATGGAATTGTTAATGTTTAACTTTTGACCAACAAACACAGCAATTTCATATGATTGAGCCTAATATACAAGGCGTGGGATCTTGTATCATTAAAGGTACCAGCATTGGGGATAGCATTGCATTTGTTTTTCTTTTTTACTTTTTTTTACTTTTTTATTCAGTGAGAGGAGGGGAGGCAGAGAAATAGACTCCTGCATGTTCCCTGACTGGGATCCACCCAGCAAGCCCACTAGGGGGTGATACTCTGTCCATCTGGGGCATTGCTCCATTGCTCAGCAACAGAGCTTTTTTTAGTGCCTGAGGCAGAGGCTGTGGAGCCATCCTCAGCGCCTGGGGCCAACTTGCTCCAGTTGAGCCATGGCTTCAGGAGGGGAAAAGAGAGAGAGAGAAGGGGAGAGAAGAGAGAGAGAGAGAGAGAGAGAGAGAGAGAGAGAGAGAGAAGTGGGAGGAGTAGGGATGGAGAAACAGGTAGGTACTTCTCCTGTGTGCCCTGACCAGGAATTAAACCCAGGACATCCATACGCAAGGTCGATGCTCTACCTCTGAGCCACTGGCCAGGGCCTTCATCCCGTTTTCAAATTCAAGTAATTGTTAGCATGATTATTCAAAACGTCACTAGCCTTTGTGTACTTAATTCTATATTTGATTGTTCTTATGACTGGCAGTCACACAAAGTTATAAAGACAATGTCACTCAGGTATCTACCACCATTCTTAAGAAATAAAACAATGCAAAAAATGCGAGGAGGGAAAGATCATGGCTTCAACTTGATTCGCCTCTGTTTCCCCTTTCCGCTCTAAAGTTATCCTGAATTTGGTTTTTGATGTTTGGTATTACTCTGTATTTCTTTATATTTTTGTTGCATTTGTTTCATATCTCTAAACAATCATGTTTTAATACTAATTGGTATTACATTAAAAGTAATCACTTGCAACTTGCTTTTTTTAGTTCAACATTTTGTGAGTATTCTTGTTAATAAATGTGGCTTAGTTTATTTATTTTTTACTGCTATTTAGTATTCCACTGTATGAATATATCACAGTTGACTTACTCACTTGTTGGACATTTAAGGTGCTATTCCAAATGATACTGCCATTAACATTTCTTGTATGTGTCCCTTGGTACATGTGTGTGATCATTCTTCTGGGCTGTAATATATAGGGAGAACGTATGTTTGTGTCATTCCATAAATTTTATGTAGACTTTTGTATATCATAGGACATAGTCATAAGCAGATCCCTATGACATTTTCTGTGAAGCCATTTATTGGCTCAGTCTTTTTTCCTCCTAAATATGGCAATGCAGGTATGTGAGTAATAAAATTTAACACACTAGGGTTTTAATGTAATTGTCATTATAGAGACTCATTTTGTGACTTTAAATGTACTTAAAACAAAATGTTAAAAAAATTTATCCTCAGTGGCCAGTTTATAGTTTTGAGACTTTAACTATTAGTATCAATTGGGTGATCATTCTTGTGGTTTGAGTTTAAGATAAATGTTCTGAAGTTTAATCTCTCCCTTCCAACAAAGTAAAAATCCAATCATTGAACAGACTGTTCAGGAATTAATAGCAGCATCTCAGACCAAGGTCTGCTGCAGCCCTACCTACTCTGTTTAGGATTACATAAGGTAATCAGTGAAGTGTAGTTTGCCTCTCTCCCCAAGCAGTTAGATCATATTCTTGTATGCAAAATAGTTTTTACTGTTTAGTTTTAACTTTAACCAAGCCAAAAGAGTTGAAATTAGGAAAGTCTTTGTTCAGTAAAAGACTCACACTTTCCATTTCAACTGTTGGCATGTGTTTACTTTTTTCTTGCTTGATGCTAGAATTGAACAATATAGTAGGTGGCAATAAACAGCCTGATTTTGAACCAGCAGCCACTTAGAAACTGTGTGACCTCAGGTAACTTATGTGAAGCCTGAGTTTTCCCTATTTCTGAAACTAGTATCCACCCTAAAAGGTTAGTTACCATTAAGTGAAGTAATATGTATAATGTGCTTAGTTTAGGATATAGCACCCAGTAGGCCCTAAGGAATGCTAACTAGCATTATGTTAATATATTTATGCTGAAAAGACCTAATAAGGAAATAATTAATGGAGTCAATCAATGGATTTCTAATTTATTTATTTTATTTATGTATTTATTTATTTTTTAGGCGAGAGGAAGGGAGATAGTGAAGCAGACTCCCCCCACATGCGCCCTGACTGAGATCCACCCAGCAACCCCGTCTGGGGCCGATGCTCAAGTACTGAGCTCTTTTTAGTGCCTGAAGCTGATGCTTAAACAAACTGAGCTATCCTCAGTGTCTGGGGCCATGCTCGAACCAATTGGGCCACTGGCTACAGGAAGGGAAGAGGGGAAGAAGGAAGGGAGAAGGTGGGAGGCGGGAAGCAGATGGTCGCTTCTGCTGTTTGCCCTGACTGGGAATCGAACCCGGGATGTCCATATGCTCAGCCAACTCTCTATCCACTGAGCCACTGGCCATGGCCAGATTTCTAATTTATTGCCTTGCCCTGCCCTGGAATGAGTTGTTCTTGCTGCAGTATTTCCTAAACTTTGATCATAGAGATTATCTGGGTGCTTATAAAAGTTCAGACTCCTAGGTTTCTTCCTGAAGGTGTTGTAAGTAGATACGAAATGGAGTCTGGGAATCTGTTTTTAGTAAACATCCCCAGATAACTCTTTCATTGGACATGTTTAGGAAACTACCAGTATATCTGAAAATGGCTTAATTTTTATTGCTAGTAATAGCTCACTGTAAACAAATGTAGATGAGGCTAAGAGAAGAAGCCTGAAGTTTTCTTGGTGTGAAATCCTTATAATTGTGGCAAACTCAATTTATTTAGTGTTTTTTCCCCCCGGAAAATTAAAATTTTTAAACAAGTGATCTCATTTTTTTCCATCAGCCTTCTTGTCAAGAAGGTAGGTAGGCTATGAGCATTTTCCCATTCTTAAAATAGGGATGGTAAGCTTGATTTGTTCATTACACAAGATTATAGTGCAAAGAAACAAATCTTGGGTTTCTTGTTCTTAGTGTTAGGCTTTTTATAATCAGACCAAAATGGCCATGTTTCTATTATTAGCACTTTAACGTCAATATATTAGTCTTGTGAAGGAGATCAGATTTGGTCAGGTTCCTCTTGTTTACTGGCTTAATATGGACCATAAGATTTTGGATTTCTGACCTCTTCTACTTCTCAAAGTTGTTTTTAACATTCTTGTTAAACAAACTAAACACAAGGTAATAATTTGTTTGTTTTAAAGTTAAATAAGTAGTGACTTAAGATATTAACCTGTTTTATAGCTAACATGCTGCTGCCTTCCAGTATGTAATAATTTCCTTTAATGGGCTGCAAAGAGGCCCAGGGTTCATTCTTCTTACCCAGTAGATTTATGATTTAAAAAGTAGCTACATTATTTCTTTTGAAGACAAAAAGATTTTTTTTGCCATGATAATTTGGTTACTACGTTTTCTGAGCTTCTTTCTGGTTTATGTGTTGAAAAGTCTATAGTGGGAGGACAAAATTTAGAATTTTTTCATAGAGTGAAAGAACTTATCTTCCCCAAGAGCTATACAGGCAAAGACCGATGCAGAGATAGCCAGCTACCACATAGCTAAATATAAGTCCTCCAATTTATTTTCAGTTTAATATATGGTAATTGTGGTATTTACTCCTTTTTTACAGGGCTCATTCTTGACCTAGAACGGGAATAGATTACAACCACTGACAGTATTTGAAGAATCTCAGCATTTTTGTCTCACTTTTTAGTCAGGGTTCTGCCACTGGATTCCTGTGAGGTCACGGGGTGGGGTGGCAGTGGGGAAAGGCCGAAAGGCCAGAGAATGTCCACTCTACACAGGAGCTCCCAAAGGAATGTGTGATATGCTAAGGAGGGTTACATTAAGAGAAAAGGACTGACCATGAAATAGTCTGAAGCGGGGATACATTCCTGTTTATTGGTATCTCTTAAGGACATGGCATCTCACAGTCTTGATGGGGGTCTCAGTTTACTTGTTTTCTGAGTGGCATGTTTCATCTAATGGCTCTGTCAGGAATTGTGGCAAAACTCTCACACTATTAGTCTAGAGTTAACATTTACCAGGAAATTGGTATTTAGTCCTTACCACTTAACCTCATGTGCCTTATTTTATCTTGTACTGATTTTTACATAAACTAATGAAGAATATTGGCTACAGAGCAATTTTACAGAGTTATACAAGCTCTGTAAAAATACTAAATGGCAGCAGGGCTGGATTAGGATTTTTTTTTTTTTTTCTGTATTTTTCTGAAGCTGGAAACGGGGAGAGACAGTCAGACAGACTCCCGCATGACCGACCGGGATCCACCCGGCACGCCCACCAGGGGCAACGCTCTGCCGCGACCAGAGCCACTCTAGCACCTGGGGCAGAGGCCAAGGAGCCATCCCCAGCGCCCGAGCCATCTTTGCTCCAATGGAGCCTCGGCTGCGGGAGGGGAAGAGAGAGACAGAGAGGAAGGAGAGGGGGAGGGGTGGAGAAGCAGATGGGTGCTTCTCCTGTGTGCCCTGGCCAGGAATCGAACCCGGGTCCCCCGCACACCAGGCCGACGCTCTACCACTGAGCCAAGCGGCCAGGGCCAGGATTTTTTTTTTTTTACCAAAATAGCACTGCTAGAATGGTTTGGATTGACTTAATAATGCGAAAGCAATATGTAAATTATTAGTTTTTGGGATCCATATTGGACGAATAAAGATAGAAGAATCTTAAATATTGCTGATGGTTACCTTGCTCTTCTTAAGGAATTTTTAAATTATGAGCGAAAGTAGCCTAGTAATTTTTCATTTCTGCCCCTTCTTAAAAAGAAAAAAGGCAAAGTAATGGTATTTTCAGACCTGAAATGAGGCTGTGTAGGTGGTAGAGTCAGGATGAGGGGCCTGGTTAGTGATGACTGGTTATTCAGAAATATTGATGACTGAGACATTTTACAGAATGTTCCCCCAAGTCGGAATTATAAATTAGAACTATGGAGATGGAACTGGACACAGAGATACTGAGAATTAACTTACTCTGTTGTGTTTTCTTAATTACTGTTTAAAAACATTGAATACCATATTTTTTGCTCCATAAGACATGCCTGACCATAAGACACACCTAGGGTTTTAAGGAGAAAAATAAGAAAAATATATTCTGAACCAAATGGTGTATTAAAACATTTAATAAAATACGGTAGTTAAGGAGGAAGAATTTGGTTATAGCAACCATGACTCCTACAGTCTGTCTTTGTAGTTTTGTTTAATTTAGTTAGCTTGTTTATTTTTAATATGGTAAGGGTTGAGCCCTTTGCTGTGAGTCTACCACAGGGGGCTTTAAGTGTCTCTTGGGGCTCAGCTCCTTGCTTCTTAGGAGGCATGGAAAATTTTTGGGAGCTTGTACACATAAACAATGAGTATCCATATAATAATGAGTAATAATGATGGCAGGACTTAAAGTGTGGGGAGGGGAAAAGAGAGGGAGAGAGAGAGAGAGACGAAATGATGGGCCGATATTATTTAATGAATGAGTGAAACTGTCCTGGAATCAATATATGACTGTGAAAGGGAAATATCCTGGAAGATACGGGCTGCATGAGGATGGGGGACAGTAATTTGTCAGTGATCCTGAGGTATAAAAGCAGCTTCAGAGGACTGCAGGGGAGGTGACATTTTTAGGAGAGTCAGGTTTCCATGGGGAGGTGAAGAAAAGGTTCAGTGCAGTTTTCCATGGAGCTGGCATTCCAGAGGGCAGAGGAAAAGTTGAAGGAAGATGAGTAGTGGGTGGCAGGGGCAAAGGAGAATGACGCTAGAGTGGAGGATAATAAGGTGGCATAAAAACGGATAGTTCCAAGGCCTTGTATTTTATGAGTGGCCAAGAGAGTAGTACATAGTGTTTTACTTCTCATACACATTGGTTTTCCTCCTTCCTAGTATTAATACTTTCTCTGTGCCCACTGGGGCTTTTCTGTCCGTTCTTACTGTTGTCACTACTACACTATTCTCTTTCCTTATTGAACCCATCAGCCAGTTCTTCCCCAGTCCCTTCCTAGCCTCACTTCTTTTACTGGTTGTCATATGAAAGCCTATTTCTCCTTTGCCAGTACCCTCAGTTCCTTATATTTGTGGCTTGCTTATTGTGCCCCGCTGGCAAAGCGTGATCCCTGGACTTAACATTTGGAGTCCGTATCCATACTGCCAAGCACAGCTGGAGAAAATCACATAGTTGCAGAGTTCAGGTTGCATTAACTTCCTAATCTGCAACCTCATCCTGGCTCAGTGCTGTCCACTGAAAAGCAGCTCCTGCTTTTCCGAAGGCAGCATTCTTCATTGTGACTACCCTACCCACACCTGTGCTTGCAGATGGCCTTGCCACATTCTTCACAGGTCAAAATTACTTCAGCTTTCTGCCAACAAACCTGTTTGTTCTCTGCCTTTTTTCTAAATATGGCCAGATCTCTCCCATTTTTAAAAACTATGTATGCACACATTCCCTCTCTCAAACCCATCTTCCCCTTTCAGTCCCATCCTAGCACCTTTTTCTCCATAGCCAGACTTCTTAATGTGTCTGCTGTGCCCTTTCTTGGTCTGGATTTGCATTGGCTTCAGCTCCATTAGTCCCTTGGAAGCTCCTCTTGACAAGGTCATGGTCATTTTATCACTGATTCTAGTGGGCTCTACTTAGTTCCTCCTCTTACCAGCCTGTTCTTTTGGGCATTGGTAAGCACTTCTTCCTAGAAATGTTCTTTCTCTGGTGTCCTGGTTTTATATCTTTTGAATTTCTTGTTACTTCACATCCCTTGGTGAGCTCCCCTTCCTCTCTCCATCCCTTAATTATTGGCGTTTGTCACTGATCTTCTCTAGCCCCCCCCCCCCAGATGACCTTTAACTTCCCAGCTATTGCTGAGGATTAAACAAACCTGTAGTTTCTCTCTAAACCTCTGATCTGAGACTTAGAACAACAGTACCTTCAGTTACCTGCTGAACATCTTAGAGGAACATCATCATGTCCCAGGCTATTCACTAGTGCACTGAATGGCATTGTAACTATCCAGTTACTTTCATTAGAAACATAGACATCATTTTTATTGTGTTCTTTCCTTTGTCTGATTTCCAACATTACTCACCTGTACATATGTGCTCATAGAATATTCGCCATTTTGTTTCTTCCCTAGTTCAGCCATAATCATTTCTCACCCAGAAAACTACAGTAGTCTGTTCCTAGCCTGTAGTATTCCTTGCCCTCCTGTCACCTCCATTTTACACTCCAAAAGGAATTTTTTAAAGTGGAAAACCAGGCTATGCCACTTCTCTTCTTAAATCCTTCCATGGCTTTCTACTTTTTAATGATCTGATCTACTTAAAATGACCTGACTTCTGCCGACTTTGCCAGCCTCGTTTCTCATTTTACTACTGTTACTTCAAAGGAGAGAGAGAGAAACATTGATTTGTTGTTCCACTTATTTATGCATTCCTTGGTTGATTCTTGTATGTGGCTTGACCAGGGATCAAACCCACACCCCTGGTGTATCAGGATGGTGCTCAAACCAACTGAGCTACAGGCCAAGGCAGTACAGTGTTTCTTAAGCTACTTCCCTTCACCTGTGCTTAGTTTTCCCCAAGAGCTCAGCTTCCTTGATAGTCCTCAAGTCTGGGAAATGTTTCTTTTCTGTGTGCTTCCAGGGCACTCTCCACCTCCCTGTCAGAGCAGTTTTCAAGGACTCCATCGTATAATGGACTCCTTTTTTTTTTCTTCTTTTTTTTTTTTCTGAAGCTGGAAACGGGGAGAGACAGTCAGACAGACTCCCGCATGCGCCCGACCGGGATCCACCTGGCACGCCCACCAGGGGCAATGCTCTGCCCACCAGGGGGCGATGCTCTGCCCCTCCAGGGCATCGCTCTGCTGAGATCAGAGCCACTTTAGCGCCTGGGGCAGAGGCCAAGGAGCCATCCCCAGCGCCCGAGCCATCTTTGCTCCAATGGAGCCTTGGCTGTGGGAGGGGAAGAGAGAGACAGAGAGGAAGGAGGGAGGGGGGTGGAGAAGCAAATGGGCGCTTCTCCTATGTGCCCTGGCCAGGAATCGAACCCGGGTCCCCCGCACGCCAGGTCGACGCTCTACCGCTGAGCCAACCGGCCAGGGCCGACTCCTTTTTATTATTCCTGAATATATTGTAAGCTTGTTGAGGGTAGAGAGTTGCCTTGTTCCCCATAGTATTCCTAGCATTTTAGCACAATGCATAGCATGTTATTAATAAGTATTTATTGTAAGAACAAGTAGATGAAGTCAACTGTTACAGCTGCACAAAGCAAGGTTGCTCAAAAGAATTGAATATGGACAAAATGAAGGTTTGGAAAAAGAGGGACTTGTCAATTTGTATTCCACCCTAGAGTCGCAATGGGAATAATGTACATGACAATAATGATAACTATAACACTGAGGTAGAAAATGGATAAAAGATTGGCCACAAGCAAGGTTTTGGAGTCAGAGCAGGAATCTAGGTTTACCAAATCTAGACTGAACTAAACGCCATTTAAGCAGCTACCCTAGCTTTAACAAAACTGGGTTTTGTCTGGTGAATGCCACTTTTTTTTAAATGCCACCTTTTGTATGTTTGGTAGGGTTCAAAGATCATTGTACATTGCCAACACCACATAGAATTCTATCTAGATTATTTTAATACAGAAGGTTAACAAGCCCATGTATATGTCTCAATCACTAGCATTTTTTGTATTGTTTGCTCATATATACATCATTCAAATTGAAAAAAATAAAAATAATATTAAAGAATTGTAAAAAAGACCCACAATCATGTTTAAACTTGTTTACTTTTCACAGCTTTTACGCAGCACCTGCATATTTTTATAGTGTTATGTGTGATACTTATATGTTTATACATTTCCCAGGTTTCTACATGGCACTGCAGTGATTATCTTTGGACAGTATAACATTGTGTTTAAAGTTTTTTTTTCCCTTAGGCTGAATTGTCATGGGTGCGATTACAGGGTCAAAGGGTATAAAAATTGTAAAGTTTTTGCCTTAGGACTACTTACAACTTTCAGAAGAGTTACATTACACTAAAAGTTGGCAGGGGTATAAAAGTAGAGTTTCTCAGTGACCTTTGAAGCATTGGAATGAGTGAGAGGACCGGAAGGGAAAGTTGTATGTGTGAAAATATTACTGGTGGTTTAGTTTATATAAGGTGTTAAAAGATTTTTAAAAAATATGTAGAAATAATTTAGTATCAGATGACAATATATTTAAATAAAAATACCCTTTAAAGAGTAAATGCAAATTTGTACTTCTTGTAACTGTTATTCCATGCTAGTTCTTAGATATTCTAAAATTAATCCTTTTAAGTCAGAACATTAAAAAATTGGGAACATAGGCTGAATGTTAACTTCTTGCTAGAATTGCTTATAAAGTTTTATGTACTTTGATAGTATGTCCTTAGCCTTTCTTGAGAGAGACTTCTGTGGAAGCTCCTGCTTTCTTGTGATGTTGGAGAGTGTGCTTCATCGCACTGTGTAGTGGATGCTTTAAGAAGACCCTTGTGACAAAGTCCTTTCATGCCCCAATGCCACAAACTGTTGTGCTTTCCAGAGTTACGTGGTTTGTGTCTGTTTAATAAGAACTGTCAACAACATCATACAGGTTATGTTTTAGTTGCTCAGATTAAAAATTGTGATCTTCCCTTTTATATATGGTTTTGGCTCAGACTTTGTGAAGTCTGATTTTTTTTCCCCCGAGAAAATTGTTAAATTTGTTTAAAATTTAGAGAAAATTATTAAATCTTTCATAAAGCATTATAATATAAACATGATATTAATTATCACTTCTATGTATTCCATTTATGCCTTTGAGCTTTTCTGGTAGAATGATTTTCTGTTAAAATGATAAGCAGTAGAGCACTCCATTGCCTCCTACATCATGACAAAATTGTTATGTGGGTCATTTAAAGACAGACTGAAGTTGAATGCAAAAAGCATTAAGGAATAATACATGGAGGGTTATTACAGTTTATATTTACCTGTATGTAGATAATCCATACTTACTTACCAAAGTACTCCAAATTTTTTCTTCTAAGGAATACAAGTTCTTTTATGTATTTGCATCTTGTTTGAACATTCTTTTAGCCATGAATGTGGGGTATTTATTTATTTATTTACTTATTTTTAATTTAAATAGACCTGCCCTGGCTTATTTGACATAGGCAACTTTTGCTGTGGCAAGATCTCATATGACCATTCTGTGTCTGTGATTGAACCTGGATGAGAAGTCTGTCAATGATTTTTTCTGTTGGTGTAAGAAGTCAAAATGTAGTACTTACTTTCTCCCCCTTCTCTCTCAGGTCATTTGGATCCAGGATTCCTAGCAAGTGACAAGACATCTGCTGGCAATGCACCACTCAATGAAGAAATTAATATTGCCTCTTCAGATAGTGAAGTAGAGATTGTGGGAGTTCAGGAACATGCAAGGTAGGATATTCATTGGAGTATTCTGATATTTTAAGTTGTGAATTTTATTTTAACTAGAAAACAATGAAGAGAAAATGGTAGCATCACGGTATGGCTGGTATGAATGAATGGTGGGAGCTACCTCTGAACTTGTTAAGAAACACTTTTTGATTAGACATGATATGAGCTTCAGAATGTGTTACATAATTGTGTCATCTCAAGAACATCATGACTATATGTGTATGTGAACTATAACTGTCTCCCCTCTTATTCATGTTTTCTTGCCTTTCACTTTATCTTGAAATATATTGGGAGCAAACAATTGATGTCATATCTCTTTTGCTGCTTTCTTAGAGTACCTCTTCTTGTCTTTCATTAAAACTTACAAGTGACTTTGGTTTGTATGTAACAGAGTATGTCTAGTGATGTTTATGTGACCTGGAGTCCTTTTCTTTAAGATTAAAAATAAAAACAAAAAACCTACAAGACATCCCATTAATTTGTCATGTTAATGAAAGTAACTTATGAAGTTTGGCATTTTAAGGTAGAGATCAGCAAACTATCGCCCACTGGCCAAATCTGGTCTGCTGCCTGGTTTTGTATGGGTCTCGAACTAAGAACCGGCTTTTATATTTTTAAATGGTTGGAAGGGAGGAATCAAAAGAAAAATGTTTTGTGACATGTGAAAATTATATGAAATTTAAGTAAAATGTATTTATGAATTAAGTTTTATTGGGACATAGCCATGCTTGTTCATTTACATATCATCTGTGGGTGTTTTTGCACTCCAGTGGCAATGTTGAAAAGTTTCAGCAGGTACCTTATAGCCCTCAAAAGCCTAAGATACTTACTTCTGTAGCTCTTTCAGAAAAAATTTACTGACTCTTGCTTTAAAATAAAGATTGGTTGCACCCCTCTCAGAGGTATTCTTGAGGAGCATTTAACACACATACGTATATATAAGACAAAAATGTAGACTTTGGAAAGTCTGTATTCTATAGAGCAAACAGCTCTTCTCCTGTGCCACAAGAGTTAAGTTGTGGTTCCCTGATTTCCCCATTATCTACTTACCTAGTCCTTAGATCTGATTTTACTTTGGTTAGCAATAAAACACTCAACAGCATTTCTTCTCGTTATAAAAGTGAATTTAGGAGTGGAAAGTGGGGGCAAAATACACATGCACATAAATTGAAGGTGCCTTTTTTCCTAATGAAAACTAATTAAACTCGGAGAGCATTTTTCAGTTAAACAAATGGAACTTTAAGGATATAGAGTTAAGTCATAGTTTAATGTGCCATCTCCTCAAAAGGGGCCAGTTCTCTTTATCAGAACTAGTATTAAAAAAAAAAGAACTAATGTTATCCTAGCACTTTCTCTATTCTAATTTGTCATTAATATTCCTGCAGAGCTGCTTACTTTTTCCTTTCCGTTCTTTAATGGTTATTTCTCCTATTCTGGTGGGAAAGGATTTTCATTCTTTAATCTCTTCATTTTTTTTAATTTTTTTTAAAATTCATTTTAGAGAGGAGAGAGAAAGGGAGAGAGAGAGGAGAAAGAGACAGAGAGAGAAGGTGGGGAGGAGCTAGAAGCATCAACTCCCATATGTGCCTTGACCTGGCAAGCCCAGGGTTTCGAACCGGCGACCTCAGCATTACCAGGTCGACGCTTTATCCACTGCGCCACCACAGGTCAGGCCTTTAATCTTTTCTTTATCTTATATTTTCCTCTTTTGCTGCCTATTCAAAAAAATTTTTATTAGCTTCCATTTTTGTATCTATTTCCTTCAAGCTGACTTACCTATTAGATGAGGAAATAGAACTGACTTATTCCTTTACTTTAGCTTATGTCTGCCATTAATTCATTTCACCATTATTTTTAATAATATAGAAGACTTTTCCTTTTAAGCCTCATGTCAGGCTCTTTATAGAGTATTATAGTATTTTTTTTTATTTCAGACTCCCTACTATAAAACTTCCCTGCCTGTTGATAGATTGATGTAGGTAAATTATCTTCAGTTATGATAGGATCATGTTAGCTGTTCACCAACTTCCTCTTGAGTTACATTTCAAATTTTAATTCATTGTTACTCATGTGTTCCTACTTAAGTAGGAAAGAGTAGGTAATAATCTGTGTTTATCTAATCTCTTACTCTGCTAAGACATCACTTGGTTCTCTTCTCTAGTAACTCCTGCCAGGTCTTCTTTCTTTTCAGCTTCTTTGTCCAGTTTCTTTCATTATGAAATTTGCTGCTTTTTCTACCAATATTATTGGTATCTGGAGTTAAAATTATTATATTTCTATTAAAACTTGGGAATTTAAATTCTAAGTTCCTCTTCAGCTCCAACATACACACAAATCATCTTTAGTACACCCTTCTCTGAACTTGTTAGGTCTTTTAACCAAGTTGTCATTTATTCTATAGACATGTTTGTTCTACACTTGTACTAAGTCAAGTGCTTTGACTAACATTTTAAATGATGTGCTATAACATTGCTTTCAAGGACATTTTCTTACAGATCTGAAATATTAAAGATGTGTTTTGTTCTGACTCTTTGGTTTGAATCCTGGGTAATCGTATCTTGCAGGTGACAAATCCATTCTGAAATCTTAGTGGTTATATTGTCCATACAATGGAAGGTAGAGTTGACAGATCCTGTTGGGAGTACTTTGAACTGACTCTTATATCATTTTGGGGCTTTTATGTTGGTCTTTGTGTCTAGACTGAGTAGAGTCTCTGACTCTTCTGCCCTTCTGAACATTTTTTCAGCAGTTTCTTTAGAAGAAGCCTGATAAGCTTTCAAGCATTGAGATTAAATAGCTGAGAAGCAGGTGGGGAGAAGCTTTCTTGGTTGCTTTAGAATTGCCCCTTTGGTTGCCTGTATCTCATCTGGAATTTATTTCTTTTACAGGTCTAGGGTTGCAGTTATGAAGTATTGATGGGCTTCTGGCAGGGTTATCGCTTGGAAAAAGGTTTTAGGTTTTGATCAACATCTTTTTGTTCTAATTTGATTTGCATGCATAGATGTTTTGTTTGGATTTAGTTGTCCTGTTATTTTTTCTTACAATATTCTACCTTGTGGGCTTCCTGAGAGCTTTTTAAAAAACTCATACTTGGTCCTTGAGTTCTCTTTGGGATTGTGGTTGCTCTGACTTGCTTTGGGTGCATTTTGTTTGACCTTTGTACTTAGTAATTCTAGTTGTGATGTGCTTTCCTTCATACACACACACACACACACACACGTTTTTGTTTTCTTGCATGTTAAGATTTTTCCTGATTTTTTACTTTAATTTTTGATGTGTTTCCTTAACTTCTGTGTTTCTTCTAGTCATAGACTGGAAAGCATGCTTTCTGAACTAATGACTGCGTCTTTTATGGATGCTTCATATTGCTGTGATGAACTCCTGACCTAAATGTTGTCATTTCCAGGTGTTAATTATTAGACAGTCCAGTTTCACAAGATGT
The DNA here is from genome assembly GCF_036850765.1 of Saccopteryx bilineata. Taxonomy (NCBI): domain Eukaryota; kingdom Metazoa; phylum Chordata; class Mammalia; order Chiroptera; family Emballonuridae; genus Saccopteryx; species Saccopteryx bilineata. The sequence goes on along the minus strand of NC_089500.1, from coordinate 23,103,864 downwards.
CCTTTGCCAGTGAGAGACATTTTTCCAGCTGTTTTAATTCATGACCCCCATGCCTTTATTTTTCTTGATTCTTGGTCCTTTTTCCTTCTACCAGCCTCCTTGGTAATTGCCCTAGGAAATTGGATCCATGTAGTGCAGATTTTTCTGTCATGGAACTGTGTTGGAACAGTTCTGTCAGAATATATTCTCTGAAGCTTTTGTGATTACCAGACCCTTGCCTCGTTGCACTATATAGTCTTTGGTCTTTGATACTGTGGTCCCAGGTGTTAATGTTGGGTCATCCCTCAGCAAAAGAAGTGATGTGGGAAGGTTTTGCATTTTAGACTAGTTGCTTCTTAGAACCAGTTGCTAACATTAATTCTCAAAAAGCAAGTGAGGCAGGCAGATGAGTATTTTCCTAAAGTCACAGGATTCATTTCATCCTAAATTAGGAAAAATAAGTAGGAGTGTTATCTAAGAGGTCACCTTCAGGCTCTGTAAATGAGAGCAAAAATGATTAATTTTTAATGTTGTTTTCTTAGAATAGTAAATTAACTATCAAAAGCTGAGCATCAGAGCTTGCCCTCTTTCTGTGTTTTTCTCTTCTTTTCTACTCTTAAGTCTCTTCTTTATTTGTTTCAGTGTATAAAGAACAGGAAATTAGTCTATCAAAAGTTATTATTGTTTATTAAGTGCTTTTTTTTTTTTTTTTAAGTAAGGCCTAAGCATTTCTTTGGTTATAAGACTCAAAATATGACTGGATAAGTGTTTTATACCATTGCCAGTCATATGCAGATGTGAGAACAAAGCCTGTATCTGCACTAGAATTGGATTGGACCAACCAAAAAATAGCTGAGTGTGCTCCCACCCCATGTCTTTTGTAATGTAGGAGGAAAAAAGAATATGGGATAATACATGGAAACCTGGGCTTTAAGTTGGCTGCCTTACGATATTTTGAGCCTCTCACATTTTCTTCTCTATAGGGCTTATAACAATTGTGGTTCTGTTTTCTCCTGAAATGATTTCTTCTTTATCTGGTATAAGTTATTCTGTAATGTACACATTATAAAATGATTGAAATGTCCACTCCGACATGCTTTTGTTTGCTGGCTTGACCTTTTTTTCTTATACTTAAAAAATAAATGTGTTAAATGTCTTGCTGTCTTCATCTAGTTCAGCGGTTCCCAACCTGTGGGTCGCGACCCCGGTGGGGGTCGAACGACCAAAACACAGGGGTCGCCTAAAGCCATTGGAAATACATATTTTATATATATTTTTTATATGTATTTGCATTTTAGACTAGTTGCTACTTTAAGCAAAAAGAAGAATTTGTTGGAAAGGTACTAGTTAACCTCAAAGAATATGAGGGTGACGGAACAGTTACGCTTCCCTCATTTGACCAAAGCCTCTCACTCAGTCTGTTTCCTTTGGTTCAGATTTTTAGATTCCCTGGAGAAGATGATCCAGATATATGTTTTTTATATGTTTTATATATATTTTATATGTATTTCCGATGGCTTTAGGCGACCCTTGTGTTTTGGTCGTTCAACCCCCGCTGGGGTCATGACCCACAGGTTGAGAACCTCTGATCTAGTTCCTAGCTACCATTTATTTAAGATGTTTGAAGTTATTAAATTATAAATTTTTTTAGTGTTTTATTGGCTTATAACACACACAGCAAGATCATAGGTGTACGTTTTAGTTTTGCCAGTTGCTCAGACCCAGGTAACTCAGCACTCAGATCAAGAAATAGAACAGGTCCTGGCTGGTTGGCTCAGCAGTGGAGTGTCAGCCCGGCATGTGGATTTCCTGGGTTTGATTACCAGTCAGGGCACACAGGAGAAGCAACCATCTGGTTTTCCACTCCTCCTCCTCCTCCCCTTTCTCTTTCTCACTTTTCCTCTTTCCCTCCCACAGCCATGGGTTGAATGGTTCAAGTAAGTTGGCCCCAGGTGCTGAGGCTCCATGGCCTTGCCTCAGATGCTGAAGTAGCTCAGTTGCCGAGCAACAGAGCAGCAGTTCCAGATGGGCAGAGCATTGCCCTGTAGGGGGCTTGCTGGGTGGATCCTGATCAGGGCACATGTGGGAGTCTGTTTCTCTGCCTCCCTGCCTTCCCGCCTCTCACTGAATGCACACACACATACAAATAAAAGAAATAGAACAGAAGTCTCCCTTTTACCACCTTTCGGTCATAACCTTCCCTTCCCCGTAAGTACCATAAATACTATTCTAACATCTAATGGGGAAGTTTTGCCTGTATTGTTCAAAATCTTAAAGTCACTGATGACCTTAGAAGTCATCTTGGAATCCCCTTTAACAGTCCTGACAGGTGGCCCAGCAATTACTAGACCATTTAAAAGACAGTTTACTTTATTTGGTAGTGGTTGTAATTGTTGTGTAGAAATGATCATCTAAAATTTGTCTTCCAGAAACTGATTCATGGTTCTTATTCTGCTCTGTAGATCTGTACGAGGTGGAGTAGCCACCTTCTATGTTGATTTTCCTTTCTTTGGGACCGCCCTTCCAGTTGTAGTTAATAGGGGCCTGGAAAGCTTTTGACCAAAGATGGGATCATCTTCTCCAGAGAATCTAAAAATCTGAACCAAAGGAAACAGACTGAGTGAGAGGGTTGGGGCTTTAGTCAAATGAGTGAAGCGTAATTGTTCCGTCACCCTCATGTTCTTTGAGGTTAACCAGTACCTTTCCAACAAATTCTTCTTTTTGCTTAAAGTAGCCCAAGTTGGTTTCTGGTAACTGGAACTATATGTAACGTAAAACTACACAAAAGTGATCCAACTTAGAGAAGTGTCTCATTTCCTTATTCTCTGTACTTTAGCCATTCCTCAGTAGTAAATACCATCTCTAAACCTCTCACTCTCCTATTCTGGACCCTTTGTGGAATCTGCATTGCTATTTATCACATGACCCCCAAGGAAGAGGTAGTGCTTACAGTCAAACAGTACAGTAAGTATTTCAGGTATAGTCTGAGGAAAGCATAGTTATTTAGTGGAAAATAAACTCCACAGTGGAGACCTGATTTTATCCTGGTTCCTGATTTTATCCTTATGCTTAACTTGCCTAAGACCCTGGGGAGTTAGTTGTCTTTTCTCGTCTATAAAATAAGCAGTTGGATCAACGACCTGATGTTACATTGTGTGATTACTTTATTGGGAATAAATACCTCTTTTATTTCAGAGATATTTTCAGGAATTCTGCCAAAGATTACATTGGCCCTTTTTGTTGCCACTCATTCCCTGAATTCCTCCTAAGTTTGTAGCCAGCTTTACTTCAGTTAGTACTTGTACAGATGATGTTTTGAACTGTTGAAGAACTTTATATTTTTAAATTGTTAGTCTGGGCCTATTTTGCACTCTGCTTATTGTCACTGTTTGCCTTACATAATTTAATATGACATTGTGAAAAGCATTGGATGCAAAATCAGACCTGACTTGAAGTTCTTTGGCCTACCACTTTCAAGCAATGTGACCCAGGGTAAATCATGTAGCTCTTCGGTCCTCAGTTTCCCTGTCTGTAGAATATGGATAGTAACTTCCACATCTACCTCATAAGTCTGTTTGGTGTATCAAATGAGGTGAAAATGCTCAATAAAGTTAGTATTCCATTGCCATTAGTCATCAAAACCATTTCTATAAATGTTAAATGGATTCCTTTGGCTGATAATCTTCTGTGACTAAGCAATCACTTAATCTGATTATACTTACTGGGTTGGACAAATTTGGATTAGACTTTGGACTTTTGTACCTTAATTTAATGCTTTTTCCTAGTGAATCTTTAAAATTGTAGTGAGTAATCTCTGGGTTAGTAGCCCCTTAGCTCATTTCTGAACATATGACAGGTTTCTGGTACTGTAATAGATATACATTCTAGACCCATTGAATCTGTTTTTCAGCCCCTTTCTTGGTAAGGAAGTTATTTTTAGCCTAGCCTTTGTAGGATAGGGCCTCTTTGGAGAAGCTTAAGGTTCTTGGACAGTCCTGCAACTGAACAGTACCTATGGGTACCCTAATGTTGTCCTGAACTTGGTTATACAGGTAGCATTAAATCAAAGCTGGAATTCTTAAGTGATCTAGCATCACTCACTGAATATTGGTTGTGAGAAACAGCTGTTCAAGATCCACTGTGGTAGGTTGTGACTAGAGTCATGCCACTCGTTACCTCTTACATGCTACATAGGGACTTGTCAGTGACTTAAATGTGAGGATGTAGTAGCAATGATAACTTGAGCTGCGTGCCTTCTTCTCCTTTGAATCAAAACTTACTCAGTGGTTTAAACTGGAGGGTCACAGTCCTGTCATTTGACCAGAATGTGAAATTCAATATATTGGTGCTTCTGAAACAATTTTCTTCCAGTGAACTCTTGGTGAGGCAGTTTTGTCCCTCTGATAGAGTACTTTTAGAGAATCTAAACTGAGTACTTGTAACTTTTAGAGAATCTCAACTGAGCCTTATTACTTACACTGAACTAAAGCAAAAGACATCCTGATGAAGGGAGCCATGTTTCTTTTGTGACCTTCAGAATGAGAGAAATTGGTCCTTTATGCATGATGTAGTACTTAGAGACTTTTAGAAACCTAATCTGTAAAGGGATGAAGGTGCTACTACCAAATTTGGCAGAGAACTTACTTAAGAACAGTTTCACTAGATTTCTTACTGTTACAGTTGTGCAGACTAAGATTGGGCATATTCATTTTGCTCTGGATTTATATGGTTCCCTGTCCTTATGATCCAGAGGTTTAAATGAGTTCAAAGAAACATCTTTGCCGTTGTCAGTAACATACTTAGATATAGCTCAGGTGTTTCTGACTGAGACAGAACTCTTGACCTTTTTTAGGCTAAACTGAGAGGGAAGGGAGGGAGGAAAAAGGAAAGGATATTGGTTGTGGGCTCATGAATTTACGTTTAGGTTGATCTTGGTGAAAGTATTAATCAGTACTATTGCTAGACCGCCTTCTGTCTGTCCCGTGGCACTGTTAGCCATGCTTTTGCTCTTTTATTTGCTCTCAATTACAGGTGTGTCCATCCTCGAGGAGGTGTGATTCAGAGTGTTTCTTCATGGAAGCATGGCTCGGGCACGCCATACGTGAGCAGCCGGCAAACACAGTCGTGGACTGCTGTGACTCCCCAGCAGACGTGGGCTTCACCCGCAGAAGTTGTCGACCTCACCTTGGATGAGGATAGCAGACGTAAATACCTTCTGTAATACAATGTCACTGTGTTTCCTCTGCACTGTTCCCTTCCACTTCCTCCTCCTCTTTGTGACATGGAAGTTCATTGTCATAGCTTCAGCCTCAGAAGCTGTTTGTGGCATTTGTATAATCAAAAATTATGAAAAATTGACCCCCTTTATTTTCCTTTTTCTTTTTGTAAATTAAAAGAGGTCACTTAGAAAAATAACAATGCAGAGAAAAGAATTTCTTATTTCCATCAGTAGGAATATGAGAATGATGACTATTAGACAACTTCATTTTACTTGGTGACTTTTTTCTTAGGGAACTCTGCCTTCCTTTTAGAATAATATTTTAATTACCAGGTGAAATGCGTTTCAGTGTTTGAATCTTGTATTTATTTTTCTGTGTAATAAAATTAATATCTAGACTTGACCACTGTCAGCCCTCCTCCCCCCCATTGGCACTCCCAGCTTAGAGCATTTGCACCCGTATTAGTCAGGTCCTTACGGCACCTAGTAGGGCATGTGCATTTGGAAACGTGTCCTTAAAAATAGAAGACAGAAGTATTACTTTTCTTTTAGCTTAAGTCTTCTGACTTCTTTCCTGACTTTGCTCCTGGCTGACTCCCACAACACAGTTAATTGACATGCCCCTTTGTGTTCATAAATATTGCTAAGATGACTTAATTGGTCTCTTTGTTGCAATAATTCATTAACTCTTTGGAAAATGTCTCCTTTGTGACTGAGGCATTTCGGATAGATACCACGAGATTTTTCTGAATAGATGAAGAGAGTATTGAGAAATCAGTAGGAAAATTTCTCTCCCTCAACTTTTTTTTTTTTTTTGTTTATTCAAATAATGGGAGAACATAGAAACCTGTTACTTAGGCAGAATATAAAGAGCTGTGTGGCTTCTAAAGCTATGGGCACTTGCAGTCTGAAAGGAAAGTGCCTTCTTTCATAGCTGGTCTCTCCATAAAGGATGCACAGCAACTGTTCACACTGGAGCTTAAATTGACCTGGTTCTGTATGTGGAGTTTTTTCTCCTCTCCCTTCTAAAATTCGAAAAACCAAAATACACCATAAGAAACCAGCTGCAAAGCACATTCACTAATGGCACTGTAGGTTTTATAGTACCTAAAAGGTATAGCAAAGGGTAGTAGGGACTTAGGGAATTCAGGAAATGCCAGTGGCATTTGTGGCATTAGTTACTACCTTTTTTTCCTATGACATGTTGTAGTTACTAGTGACTTATTTTTACAAGCAATACCTAGAGTTAAAACACTATGTACTGTGCACAAGGAGGAGTGAAATAATACTGTCTTAGAAGACCTCACTTTTTGTTTTCTACAGTTTTTGTTGTTGTTCTTTTGTTCTTTTTGGTTCTATTTTTACCATGGAATGTTACTAAAGCCCTTTGCCTCTCTCCCCAAATACCTTGTTGGCTCTTCCTTATCATAAGAGCATGAGAACTACCGTTTCTTAGCTTCATTCAGTGGACACTCATTTACTAAGTGCCTGTTCCGCATAAAGCACTGTGCGGGGTGGGTGCTGTGTGGCCACTGAAATGACTGAGACACCCCTAACAAGCGCATGTATCACAGTCCGCCTGGCTCCACCTGCCTGGCCTTTTCTTCTGTGTTTTGGAAAGACTCAGTTGTTCTTTACCCTGCTTCCTGCTGCTTTTCTTCTTCTATACACCTCTTCCCTGGGTGGGTATGTAAGCATGGTCTTTGAGCTTCTCCGATGATAATCTCATTTGATTTGCCCTCTATTCCTCATCAACTTTGTATTTTTCTGTCCATCTACTTCTAATAGATCAGGCCTTCAAAAGATCATTAACCTCCAGTTTTAGCACCTCATATCTCAAGTCTCTTACATGGCCACAATTCTAGGCGAAAACCAAAGACCCAGAGGCCAGTGCGAAGTAGGACCTTCTGCAGATTCACTACTGGTGTATCATTGGACCGTCACATTTTACTTTAGAATTAATTTATTAAATTTTACTGTTACATTTTGTTTTTGACTTGAATTAAAATGCTAGACAAAGCAGAAATGTACAATTTCTGATCTGTGTGTTCCAGGAAATCATTGGGAAAAGAATAGAATGGATTATATGACTTGAAGTTTTTGCAGCTTATTTTGTCCCCAGTGTTAGGGCAGAGCCCCGTTTTAAAGGATGTTTTTTGCATTATGTACCCTTATGTTAACAGTGTGTTTGTCCAGTTCCATACAGCAGGTGATTTCCCATAACATTTTCTTTTGCCCTTAATAGTTATCCTCTAAAGAGAATTCTTTTGGTGTACTGTGTGCACTGCAGATTGGGAACAGAGTGAAGTTGTAACCAGGGTCTTTTCTGGCCTTTTGCTTTTATAGCAGGTTGCACTTTGCCCTCAACCTGTCCCTCTTCCAGTACCCTGCCTACCTGAGTTGATGCACCAGAACAGAGATTTAGAAATTAAAATATAAAAGGGGAGGGGAAAGGATGGTCAGCCTTCCCCCCTAATAGATTGGGACTTCCCACCTGCTAACTGCAGAGAGACTATACTCCAGCTCTTCTTTCATTGCCAGATCCAGTGGAGTGGGAATGTGGTTTCTGGTGAGGTATTAATGATACAATTTTGTGGTAAACAACTCCTGTGACATTTGAAATTTCTTGTTAGGGGATTTTTTTTAACTAAAATTTTGCATTTGGTAGTATAAATACTTCTTTATGCTTCATAAGACATTGTCCATTCAAAGTCTCTGCTAAGTGATGCACGTAGGTCACAGACTGGTTTATGGCATTCATTGGGTTAAGTCTCCCCTCCACCCAATTTGAAACCACAGAGCAGTAACCAGCTCTTAAATCATCATGACTGCCCTGTAACATGTAACTGTGCTCACCAGTAGTTTTCTTTTCATTTTGGTGGAAGGGGCCAGACTGAATGGACTCCCATTATTCTTTACAACTGAGCATCCCATAAGCTCTGTTTTTATTATCATTGAGTATGACTATGAACCCTCTGATTTGCTAATTTAGTCAATTGTTCATTGTTACTTTTAGCAGATTAGCAGCACCATAGGTAATTTAATAATGAATTTGTTGCTGGCTCTTTTATACTGTCACAAGATTTTTGAAAAAGCTGGGGACACAGTTTTGTCTTTTAGTTTTAACTTTTTCTTTTTTTTTAAAGGCAAAGAGCCCCTAACCCTTGTTTTCCAGTATGTGTATGGTGTGACTTCCATGTATATAAAAATGATTGCGCCCTAACCAACCTTCCTCAGATTGTGCACTGTTTGTTTAAAATAATCACGTATTTTAGTCCAATGCTGTTGTATTTTTTTCATTTTATTTAAAACACTATGTACCTGTTCTTTTAACAGACTTTAAAGGGTAGTGATCTTAAAAAAATCACTGGATAACTAGGAAATCTTTTTGTTTTTTATTTTATTTTATTTTTTTAAGAGTACAAAGGTCCTTGAAGCCTTTTGCTCCTCTTACCGTGCAGGTGAAATGTCAGCCATTGTATGGCTAGGGGTCGATGCACTTGGTGGTTACCAATCTGCTGTGCTGGAGTGAGCGTGGACTTGATGCAGTGACGACAAATCATTGCTTACGTTTTAAAATGTGCAACTTAGTTTCTAAAACAAAATTTGGTTCTTCTTTACATTCATTGTTTAGTTTTTGTTTCCATTTAGTATTTAATGGTCTTTGGAGAAAAAAATAATAAAACAGAGTGTTATATATATATTTTTTGGTGCAAGATAAGATTTTCTGTTTTTTGAAATAAGTCTGTAGCATAAAGGTTAAACTATTTTAAGATAAAAATAAAATAGAGTGTATTTAAACAATGATAATTTCTGAAGGTTTTTCTTTCTGTCTGCTTCAGTTAATTAGGTGGTAGCTGGAGCAGCTCCCAGCTTAGCTTTTGGATGTGAAAGTGATTCTATTTTAACAGAGCTTATTACAAGAGGCCTGATTTTTCCAAGCAATAGCTGTATTCTACTTCCAAAATATTTTGCAAGTGGCCTTTGGTGTTAGATCTAGATAAAAATAACTGCCTTAGCTTTCCTGTACCCACACAAACACACACACACCTCTCCCTTTCCGGCCAGGACCTTGTCTTCATAGTGCTAGACACCTTTGTTCCCGGGAGTAGCATTCAGCTGACAGGCACTTACTTCCCAGAGGTTAGCGCATCAGGGTAAGATGCAGTGACTGCACACATTTTGCATGTGGTTGAACATTGAAGCCAACAAAGCGTGTTTCAAAAATAACCTAACCCAACTCTCTGCACTAATTGGGCTCCATTGTCACATTTTTAAATTTGATTATCAAAATGATAGGGACTGCCATATTAACATTGTGTGACTTTTGTAACTTCACATAAGGAGAATGAAGAGTCAGGGAGAGTGAGACCTATATTTATTAAAACATACACTCTTAATGTTCCTCGAGAATTTTTAGTTCTACTTGCACTAGAAAGAGATCTGTTAACAATTAGGAAATGTTTTATTATATCTTCTATCTTGTATCAGGGACATAGACATATTAGTGCTATGAGACACTTCTTTTCATGGGCTTGAAAAGAAAATTGTTTACCTAAGGCTTTACTTTTAAACCCTTTTGCCCTTGGATGCTATGCTTTTGAAGACCAGACAAGGTAATAAGTAAAGTACTCTTAATCTCATTCTGGCTTCCTCCTTCTGTCTCTGCTGGCTTTGGCTTTGCCTTCCCTCATTTGTATGCTTTTCACAGTAGATGACAGGTATTTATAACTTCAGCCCAGAGAAAAATTATAGATAAATCTTTACAAAATATATAAATCCCTCTTCAGTTCCAGTTTGCAACCAAAGTATATTTCTTCTAGGTTTTATTTTAGCCATGTTACTGATCAATGGAGTGATGCTCTTAGGTCACGGGTAGGTATGACTTTCTGCATTTGCTTGACTCCATGTTTGAGAGCACTGATGAACAGAATTAGAGAAGGTCTTGGGCTACAGTAGAGCTTTAGCTGGGAGTTCTGCCTGAACGAGAAAAAGGCAGTAGTAAACATGGAAGGAGCAATGAGCTCAGTAAAAAAGACAAGTGACAAGTGATGATCACAGACCTCATAGAGATGTAGGAAGAGCACCCATTGGCCACACAGAAGTTGTGCTAGTATTGGTTCAGTTCAGCTGCTATTGTGCAGGTGGCAAGCCTTCTAGCTGGAAATGGTGTCAGGCAGCAGGAATCTCTGCCAAGCCCCGAGATCCTCCTTGGTGGGGTGGGTGTGAGAGCACCCGCTGACAGAGAAGGCAAGCCCCAGAGAGGAGGTGTGGCGGCGTCAGTGTCTGGTCATCTGCTCCAGATCCTGGCCTGCTGGTTGGGAACACCCCTTGGTTGTAAAATTTTATTCTTTGGTAAAGGAAGCTATTTGGTACCAGCTTTTTCCTTTGAGATTTGGTAATTGATAACTCAGAGCAGTCCTTTCTGTTTCCTTTCCATGATCGCTTCTTCCTAAGCGTGGGAAGGTGAAGTTGTGGACTGTTGAGCCCTCACTCTTGTGACTGACTCTAAAGCAAGTGAGTCTGACTTTAGGATGGATCTTGGCACCTGCAGCATGAGGGGGGTCAGACCCAGAGGGTGGGGTAGGGTTGCTAATGTAATAAAAGCCTGAACCAGAACAGGAGACTCAGAAAGGCCACCTGTCAGGTAAAATGGATTCTGAGAACGAAGGGTAGGGCTGTGGAGAAGATATAATTGTCTAGGAGATCATTTGTTCTCCAGAGCCACTGGGATTTGGGGGCAGGAAGTCAGCAGAACTGCTTACCCCAGAAAGCTGTTCAGAGGACTACAGTACTGTATCTCACTTAAGCCTTTGGAAGGCATTGGCTGATGAACGCTCACTGAACCCTGACTTTTTATAAACTTTTATTTTAAAAAATTTAAAAGAATGTTTATTTCAAAATTTCCACGTGGGGCTGAGAAGTGGTACAGATTGTTAGCCTAATTTTGCAGATTGGAAGCCTGAGAACAGAAGAATAACAGCTTACCCAGATTTATAGAGCTGACTTGGCAAAAGCCTTTTTCACTGTGTTCCAAAGTAGGGCTCTAAGAAAAACAAAACCTCTTTTCTTCACCTGGTTTTTCTCCTCCTCCCTCCTTCCTCTTTTCTCCTCCTCCTCCTCCTCCTCCTCCTCCTCCTTTCATTCTTTTTTTTTTCCTGCTTGTTCTTCTTGCCTGAGAAGAGAGTCTTCTTGAGAAGGTAATGTTTGGGTCCCTCTTCTCTTTGGCAAACAGTCACAGATGTTAAACACCAGAGCCGCACACCTGAGTGCGTTCCAGCTCAAGCTCTGGAATAGCCATGGAAACTTTTTCGGTTTCCCTGTCTCATAGTTTATGGAACAAGAAAATAAAAAGTCCAATAAACGTAGGGGCCTGACCTGTGGTGGCGCAGTGGATAAAGCGTCGACCTGGAAATGCTGAGGTTGCCAGTTTGAAACCCTGGGCTTGCCTGGTCAAGGCACATATGAGAGTTGATGCTTCCAGCTCCTCCCCCCTTCTCTCTCTGTCTCTCTCTCCTCTCTCTCCCTCTCTAAAAATGAATGAATAAAAAAAAAAAAAAAAGTCCAATAAGCATAGGAATGATACTCAGGCTCACTACTAATTACGGAAATGCGTAGTGACAGTATCGGACGCCACTTCACATAGACAGACTCAGTGTGTTTGAACCCTCAAGGAGGCAGAACAGTTACAGCTTGCTTGTCTTCTCATGTGAGCATAATTTTTTTCAACTATTTTGGAAAAGAGTGGAATTGTCTAGTAAAGCTAACTATACCTCAACCTATAGACTAAATGTGTCCCCCCCCATATTCATATGTTCAAAAGCCCTTCTTCCCAGTGGGGTGTTGTGAGAGGTGGGGCCCTCAGAGGTAATCACATTTATGGGGATCATGAGGGCGAGCCCCATGATGAGATGAGTGCTCACATGGGAGGACACAGGAAGAAGGCATGTGAGACAGGAAGAGGGCTCTCCTCTGAACCCAGACGTGCCACCCGAGCTCAGGCTGCTAGCCTCTAGAACTGAGAGGAAAATCTCATGGTGTCCCGAGCTAAGACACCCCATAAGCCAGCATTTCCACTCCTGGGAATGACACCCTTCAGCAGCTTTTAAACTGATGGTAGCCTGTATAGGGAACTCATGAAATCAATTGAGTGTCTATAAACCATCCTTTTGTTTATATATTTAAGGAAATACAGCAAATAAAAACATAATAGGAGACAATGTTACGTAAAACTTGTGTTACTGAGGCCCTGGCCAGTTGGCTCAGTGGTAGAGCATCAGCCTGGTGTGCAGGAGTCCCGGGTTCGATTCCCGGCCAGGGCACACAGGAGAAGCGCCCATCTGCTTCTCCACCCCTCCCCCTCTCCTTCCTCTCTGAGCAAAAGGCCCGGGCGCTGAGGCTCTGTGGCCTCTGCCTCAGGCGCTAGAATGGCTCTGGATGCAACAGAGCAGCACCCCAGATGGACAGAGCATCGCCCCCTGGTGGGCATGCTGGGTGGATCCGGTCGGGCGTATGCGGGAGTCTGTCTGACTGCCTCCCCATTTCCAACTTCAGAAAAATACAAAAAAAACACAAACAAAAAAACTTGTGTTACTGATAGACATCTGTACACAAATATATGTATGTGTAGGGTTGAGATATAAAATGTATTTTTTTAAAATTCTTTTTTTTTTTAGAGAAGAGAGGGAGACAGAGAGAGAGAGGAGAGACAGAGAGAGAGAAGAGGGGGAGGAGCTGGAAGTATCAACTCCCATATGTGCCTTGACCAGGCAAGCCCAGGGTTTCGAACCGGCGACCTCAGCATTTCCAGGTCGATACTTTAGCCACTGCGCCACCACAGGTCAGGCCTAAAATGTATTTTTTAACTGTGGGCTGTGGGCTCTGGAAAGCCATGGTTCTAGGGAAATTATAGTTTATATACTCAAAATGTTTAGTGTCATTTTCCTCAGTTTTTGGCTATTTCAACATGGATATCCACCTAGAGGTGGGTAAACAATACAATTATACAGTGTTCAGTCACTCTGGAAGTTAATGAACTAGGGCTATATTTAACACCAGTTATATCAACATGGCTAAATCTCAGTATGGAGGAGAGCAAGTTGCAGAATATGGACTACATGCTGTTGTTTATATGAAGTTTAAAAAGACGGTTCTACTTAGTGTAAAGGATGCATGCAATAAGAGTATAAAGAAATACGTGAGAACAGTCAGCACCAAATCTAGGATGATAGTTACCTCCAGAGTGGAGGTAGGGAGGGGACACAGGGACTTTATTGGTAAAATTTCTCAAGTTAGGTAGTGGGGACACAGATGCATGTTATTCTTTGTATCTTTACATATATTTTAAATATTTCATAATAAAATTAATTTTTTTTTCTCTCAGAAAGACTGAAAGCTCTTTATGACTTTTCAGGTGGCGTTAGTGGGAATGAGTAAGATCTGAAGCTGATGCCTTTTAGGTGCCTCAGCACTTACTGTGTATCACCCAAAGCACAGGCAACAACACAAAACAAATTTGATAAATTGTACTGTGTCAAAATTAACTTTGTTCTTCAGAGAATACTGTCCATCCAGAAAGTGAAAAGATAACCCACAGAGTGGAAGAAAATATTTGGAAATCTTATATCTGATAAGGTCCTTGTATTAAAATATACAAAGAACTCTTACAATTAAACAATAAAAAAATGGACAAAGGATCTGAATAAACGTCTCCAAGGAAAATATACAGTTGGTCAATAATACACTATGCTCAACATCATTAGTCATCTGGGAGATGCAGATCAAAACTACAATGAGATGTAGAGAGAATAAAAAAGTCAAACCACAGATTGTGATGAAGTAGAGAAATCAGAACGCTCATGCATCACTGGGGGGAATGTAAAATGGTGCAGCCAGTTTGGGAAACAGTTTTGACTTTCTCAAATGGTTAAACATCATTACCATGTGTCTCAGCCATTTCACTCCAAGGTATACACCCAAAAGACATGAAAACGTATGTCCACAGATGTTTACACAGCACTACTCATAACAGTCAAAAGGTGGCAACCACTTGCATGTCTAATAACCCTACAATTGAGTGTTATTTGTCCATAAATAAGAATAAAGTACTGACACTACAGCATGGATGAACCTTGAAACATGTTAAAGAAGTCAATTACAAAAAACAACGTATTTTTTTCATTTATAAGAAATGTCCAGAATAGACAAATCTATAGAAATAAAGTAGATTCATGGATGCCACGGGCTGGGGGGAGGTGGAAAATAGGGAGTGATTGCTAATGGGTAAGAGGCTTTTTGGGGGTGACGAAAATATTCTAGAATTTCATAGGGTGATGGTACACCATTCTGAACATATTAAAACCCACTGGATTTGTGCACTTTAAAAGGGTGAGTTTTATGGTATGTGAATTTTATATCAATAAAGCTGTTTAAAAAAATGCCAGTTACCTTTGGAATTGAGGGTACCCATGCTTTAAGCTGTTAATCTGCAGGAAATGGGGTGTAAAGAGTAGGAAGTTGCGACCCAGCTATGAAAAGGGACCCAGGAGACCAAGATGATGGTGATTGAAGGTAAGAATGACCAGCTTCCTCACTGAGCACAGACTGCCCTGACCCTGAGATGCAACTTTAGGAGGGGACCTACCCCCTACACAGAGAGATGTGACTTGCTGAGGTTTCCCTGCTGTTCAAACCTGCCACCAAAGGGGGAAGATTATTCAGAAAAAAACCAACCCATTGCCAGCCTGACATGTGAGCACTTGCCCTCAGGGCAGGGTAGGTCCCTAGCCTGTGAGCTCCTGGGGCCTGCCCTTGGCTTTTGCCCAGGGAAGTTTGCACTTTCCCTGAGGGAACGGTTCTGACCCCTGGCATCCTGCCAAGGGGCTCTAACTGCATCCTTCAGGCAGTGAGTCACACTGGATGGGGGTGGGGGAATCTCTTACTATACAGGCCCCTTTCCCCTGAGATTGTGCTGCAAGCTGCCAAAAGTCACTGTCACTGTTTCAGCCGAGAGTTCGCTCAGACATGCTGAGGCAGAGAATGTGTTGGGACCTTGGCTTTAGGCAGTACTGAGGGCCACATTCTGATAGGCTGTTGGGGCTTTTGGTAGAGTACATTCATTTGCTATGACATTAAAAACGTGTACCGTTAAAAGTGAACTTAACGCCCTGGCCGGTTGGCTCAGTGGTAGAGTGTCGGCCTGGCGTGCGGAAGTCCCGGGTTTGATTCCCGGCCAGGGCACACAGGAGAAGCACCCATCTGCTTCTCCACCCCTCCCCCTCTCCTTCCTCTCTGTCTCTCTCTTCCCCTCCCGCAGCCCCCTGGCACTGGGGATGGCTCCTTGGCCTCTGCCCCAGGCGCTAGAGTGGCTCTGGTCGCAACAGAGTGACGCCCCGGAGGGGCAGAGCATCGCCCCCTGGTGGGCAGAGCGTTGCCCCCTGGTGGGCGTGCCGGGTGGATCCCGGTCGGGCGCATGCAGGAGTCTGTCTGATTGTCTCTCCCCGTTTCTGGCTTCAGAAAAATACAGGAAAAAAAAAAAGTGAACTTGACTACTCGGGTGAAATATTTAATACCCTTTCAGCACAGACACCAACCAGTCAGCACGAGCACTGAGACTGTGGCTGGCAGTCATTGCTGGACTGTGGGTCCTAGGGTGCCACCAGAGTAGGTGGGGAAGGTGCAGGACAGGGCCTGTGCCAACTGCAGTTAAAGTACTGTATGTCATTTGAACAACTAGTAGCACCAAGCTCGTGTGCGCCAGCAGAACATCAGTCTTGCATTCACCTGGCCTTTCTGGTGCCTGGGGTTCCACACCCATAAAGCGGGGATGGCAGGACCCGCCCTATGGGATTACTGTAAGGGGAAATGAAGGAGGCCAAGCCCATGTCGTCCATCTCGCCAGCCCTGCACCAACCCTTGTTAGGCTAGCTCAACCGGGCAGCGTGAAGACCAAATAAAATTTGTCTGTAGGCTGCTGACAGTTTCACAGCAGCATTCTGGAAACACATGAGGGCTTTAAAGCAAGCAGGCAACCGTTTGGGTATGTGATAACTGGCCTGGGGTAGCAAAAGTCTCAAGATCTGGATTCGAGTTCTGTCACTGCTAGCCAGATCTGGATCTCACCTTTTCATCTATGAAGGGGCCATATTTTCTTTTTTTTTTTTTAATTATTTTATTTATTCATTTTTAGAGAGGAGAGAGAGAGAGAGAAGGGGGAGGAGCTGGAAGCATCCACTCCCATATGTGCCTTGACTAGGCAAGCCCAGGGTTTCGAACCGGCGACCTCAGCATTTCCAGGTTGACGCTTTATCCACTGCGCCATCACAGGTCAGGCACTGGGGCCATATTTTCAAGCCTACCGCCAGCGTGGGAGCACAGGGCTCACATAAGGAGTAGCATAGGATGATTCAAAGCCCTTTAGAAGTTAGGGACTCAAGTGACTATAGGAGCAAGGCCGGTAGTGGAAGTCATGTTGTAAAGTACTGCATTCCAGATGCTGAAAGGCACCGTACCTCACTCCATCAGGTTCACATAGAGACACCCAGTCCAGATGAATTTTAAAGAGTTTTATTGAAGGAGGAGATTTATTGAATATGACGGCCGCATATGGCTGACAAGGGGCATCAGGCCCAAAATGTGTGCGAGCCAAAAATATTTCAGGGGCTGTTTACCCTTGATCACACACTGGCGGGGGAGAGCATGACATCATGGCACAAGCTGACATTTGTTTAGGGGATACACAGAAACATTAAGACTTTCAAGGTAATACAATCAAAGATGTTTACAAATCTTTTAGGGTTCATCTTCCCTCACTAGCCTAGAGGTATTTTACTCTCAAGATTCCAGGAAGGGGGAGGAACTACAATCAATGTAAGGTGGTATGTAAATTCTGTCTCCCATTGAAAAAGAAGAAGTTTCTCAGTTAACCTTTATTTTAGATTTAAAACTAAATGATCCATTCATTGTTCTTGCAAGCTAGAAACTTCTACATTCTTCTCCCTCCACTCTCCACAGGAAGGATGGGACAGGAAAGCCTAACCTTTCCTTCTAGAATATCAATATTCATTTTTCAGCTTTTTGGTACTTTACAACAATCATGCCTTGGGCCAGACAAGAGGGTAGGAGAGCAAGCTGGAGAGAGCTTATGTTTTGTCCATGGGAAAGCTGCTTCCTTTGCCATGAGGCTGCCAGATCTATGGATTTTCCAACAGAAAATGGAGATTTGGATTTTTAAAACATAAATGTGAAATTTCTGATTTGTAGACATTTTTATGTGGCCAGGGTCAGATCTGCTAAATGTGCAGTTTGAATAGACTTTTTGGTACAGGAGGAACTAAAAATAGGGTGTACCTAAAGGGATTAGCCAATAAACATATACTCATAACACATATATACAGACAACAGGGTAGCAATAGCTAGAGGGAAATGGGGGTGAGGGGCAAAGGGGGAAATGTGTGGAAAGAGACTGCATGGGGCATGGGGGCACGATGCGGTATGAGATGGTGTTATATTGAGTGGGACACTTGAAACCATGTCAGCACAATAAATTAAAGCAAAAAATTAGGTGCACCTGTAGTATCTGCTTTCTCCCTACCTCACCACACCCCACCCCCGGGTCCTTCCGGCATGGGGGAGAAGGCAGAGGGCCTGGGCATTCGGGTGCTCCCACCCTGCTCTGTGTGGGCTGCAGACTAGAGCTGCTGGCCAGCCTTGCTCTAAGGGTCAGAGTGCACCCCAGGGAGCTGTGGTCACTTGAATCCTCGGCCTGGTGAAATGCCTGAGTACATCTCTCTGGTTGGTTAGACAGTTAACCAAACTGAATGAAGGCCAGTTCTGTGTCATCCATCTTGCCAGGCCTGAAACCCGACCAATCCTATTTGCCTAGCGCAGCCAGGAAGTGTGTGGGCCAAACAGAACTCTGCAGTCCTGATTTAGCCTGAAGACTGCCTGTTGGCTATCTCTGTACCATGCAAATTTCACCGGTTCAGCAAGCACTTAGTAAACACTTGCTGTGTCCTCACCCTCAAGTGACTTGCTCTATCTGGTGTAACAAACCATTGTCAAAGCCTGACAAGCATTAAGACAGCTCAGTGCAGGGAGGGGGAGAGAAGGCTCCATAAGCCAGTGTTGGAGTGGAATGAGCAAATGGTGATGGTTAGTCTGAATGTGGGATGAGAAGAAACTAGGAGGTCAAAGATGTAGAGAGTGGGGGGTGCGGGAGGGTGTCATTCCAGGGACAAAATTCAGGCGAAGCATGTAGGGTGAGAAAGAGCATGGCTCATAGACGTACTGCTCATTGGGGGAAAGGGTCAGTGGCGGGGAGTAAGTTGGGGATACAGTTGGGAGCCATGTGGTGTGTAGATGGTGTTATATTGAGGGCCTTGAATGCCTCACCAACATCCCCAGGCACTCTGCACCCAGAGAACACATTTACCCTCAAAAAGCCTGTGTTTAGAGGCAGAAAATGAAATCTAAGTACCTAAATGCAATAAAGGTGTACCTCCAAAATAGAGCAGGAGGGACTGTGTGGAGGGGCGGGGCAAGAGCAGCTCTTCCTGGCAGTCAAATGGGGCATGGTTTAGAGGAGAACTGAGGTTGGAAGTGGGGAGTTTGATGAAGCTTCTGCAGGAATTGAACAGATAAATGAAGAAGGCTGAATCCAGGGGGTGGGAAAGAGAGCAGGGGGGTCAGAATGAAGAAACAGAATCTTCAGGACTTGGTGGCAAAGTGTTGGGGGGCTGGAGGGTGCAAAGCATGTGAGTGAGGAAGGAGGAGTCTGGAAGAGAGGCTCCCAGTATTGTATCCACTGAGTACGAAATGCAGAAAGTGGATCATGTTTGGAGAAAGTAGAGGCTTTTGGTGTCCCATGTCACCCCCCTCTAAGATGAGGACAGGTGATTGCCTTTTGTACCCTCTGCCGTTAATAAGGAGACAGAGCGCTTGCTGGGCCTCATTGGCTTTGGGACACAGTACATGTCCTATTTGGAAATACTGCTCCCGCCCATTCATTGAGTGACTTGGAGCCAGAGAGGGCTCTGCAGCAAGCCCAGGCTACAAGGCCAGCTGCCCTGCGGCTTGGACCATGTGAGCCAGCAGTCCAGTGCTGCTGGAGGTATTCACAGTGGGTAAGGATGCAGTGTGGAGTCTGACAAGTCTCAGTAGGAGAACTATGTCATGAACCCTGTGGGTTTTGGAGCAAGGCCACGGCTTGTGCAGCAGAGAACTGTTTACCATTTGAAAAGCAGCTCCCACCATGCTCTTGGGCCCTAAGCATGGGACATCAGTTGACTGAGGCATCAGAACTGCTCATCATGATCTGGGTTTTGTACCATTCACCTTATAAGTTCAGGCAGGCCCAACAGCACTTTGTCCTAAGATGGAGGTGGTACATCTAGGATCGGAGTGAGGAGGGCCAGAGGGCACAAAAGGACTAGCTGCGTGTGCCTCTTCCCCAGACCTCCAAGGCACACCCTCCTAGTGCATCAGTGACCCCCTCAGCTGACACCAACCTGATGGAGGGAAAAAAGACCTTAGGCCTGGTTCAATGTGTTGGTGTTAGCCAAAGCGGACTGACAGTTTCACGAAAGGCGCAGTCAGCGTAGCCTTGAAGGACAGTGGGAAATGGAACCCCTCCCAGTGGCAGAGCTTCAAGCAGCGTACCTGTCCATCAGCGTGGTCTGTGGGGAGAAATGCTATGTGTTCTATAAGGGTACATACCTTGGGAGTGACATCGGGCCTGAAAAGAAAAGATGAGAAGGAAAATAAAGAGGTCTGGGGGTGGGGCCTGTGGATGACCCTGTGAGAGTGGGCACAGCGTGTGTGGGTCTTCGTGTTCATGCTAGAGCTTGTCAGCACCCACCACAGGGGAGGTTTTAAACAACCAGGTGGGTGACGTGGCACCCTGTGGAGGTCAGCCTTGTCCATAGCCATCCCAAGATCTGCATGATGAACCCACGAATAGGGTAGGCAGGTGAGGAATGGAGGCTGGGCATGGGCCCAGCATCTCAGGCTCCCTTCCATCTTGGAAAGAGCAGCGAATCCTCTTCCTGGGACTGAGTCCTACTCTAGCGTTACCCCGACGGTTTATAGCAGGGGTTGGGAACCTATGGCTTGTGAGCCAGATGTGGCTCTTTTGATGGCCTTTGATGGCTCCATCTGGCTCGCAGACAAATCTTTAATAAAAAAAATAATAACGTTAAGAATATAAAACATTCTCATGTATTACAATCCATTCATTTCCTACCGCTCATGTTCATGGCTGCGGGTGGCTGGAGCCAATCACAGCTGTCCTCCAGGACAACACCAAATTTTTATTGGATAATGCGTAACGTACACGGGTCGTTGGGCTCGCACGTAATTACATTTTAAAATATGTGGTGTTCATGGCTCTCTCAGCCAAAAAGGTTCCCGACCCCTGGTTTACAGGGTGCCTGATTGATCTACATATGATGCCTCAGACTAAGATTCATTTCATGGCAAAGGAGGCACAACAATGGGTGTGTGACCATGGGCTGCTCTGCTCTGGTGGATACCAAATCGCTGGAAGCAGTGGATCTAATAGAATGATGGAATCGCTTATAAAATACTCAGCCCCCGCCCTGGCCCCAAGCTCAAGGATGACACTTGAATTGAAGGCAGTCGGGATGACAAGGGAGGAAAAAAGATTTAATGTAACAGGGCCTGTGAATACCTGCCTCATAGTAGCTACTTAATACGTGCCAGATGGCACAGTCCCCTCTGCTTATGAAATAAGAAAAAGACCTGAGACTCAAAGTTTCTTGCCTGGGTGCTCAGAATCATTTGGTGACTCTAGGTAATTTCCTTCTTCACTGTTGGTCAATCAGGCGGCAAGTGAGGGCCGAACACCCACACTGTTCCTCACATAGTGGTCTCAGCTGGAGATGGAAGAACCCGATTTGCCCTCAAGAGTTTCAACTCTCCCTGGGGAGATGACATGATTTGACAAAGTGAAGACAGTGTGGGACTGATCGCCAGGGCAGTGATTATTTTGGAAATTATAATTAATTAACACTTTGTTCAGAAAAGAAAAAAATCTAACATTTGTTTATTTTTATTATTCGTATTTTCATCTAGTCCCATGGGAAAAT
This sequence comes from Saccopteryx bilineata, assembly GCF_036850765.1. Lineage (NCBI taxonomy): Eukaryota > Metazoa > Chordata > Mammalia > Chiroptera > Emballonuridae > Saccopteryx > Saccopteryx bilineata. The sequence goes on along the minus strand of NC_089500.1, from coordinate 23,082,561 downwards.
TGGTACCAGCTCCCCAGACCCATACACCCAATCAGGACTGCGGAGGGTTCCTGGTGCAGTACTGGTGGTGCCCAGAAGGGGGCGGCCTCGCTCTTCTCCGTCTGCGTCTCAGAGCTGCGCAGATTTGGTGGAGGCTTTCTCTACCCTAGGGTTTGGCAGGCTCTTTTGACCATGACCCACAGTTAGACCTGCATTGTACATCAGTGTAGGTTTATGCACATGTGTGTTTAGTTAAGCAGCATGCACCCTTACTACATGGATGCAGTCTGATCTATTTCTAGTCTGTTCAGTTCTGTCCAACTTTTGGTGATTTTAAAAATGCTGCTCACACTCACCAATAGATGGAGACCTGTACTCAGAAACCCTTTGGAGTCTAAGCTGGTGAAGTGGGGCATGGAATTTGGGGTCACCTAGGAAAGGGCTTCTCAGTACAGAGGTTAGAAGTGTGGGCTTGGGATCCAGTCTGTGGCATGGAATCCAGGCTCTGCCTTTTTCTCCATCTGTGGCCTGGGCGACTCACTCCACCCCTTTGCTCAGTAAAGGACAGCACGGGTTATAACAACTCCTTTCCATGCAGAAACAAGGATTGCTGCAGAGTACTAGTCACAGTGAAAGCCTGCCTGGGGTCTCGTGGATTCAGTGATCAGTATGTGTTGACACCTGTTACCAAAGGTAACTGAGCAGAAAACCCTGGGCCTGACCCAGGGGGCTGAGGTGACCGAGGAGCACACATAGTGACAGCGGATGTGATATGGTGAAGGTGACGATCACTGGCTGTTCTGGGAACACATGGGCACCTGGAAGACTCCTTAGCTCAGTGGCTTTAACTCTAAGGTACAGGATCAGAAACTCCAGGGAGGGGCCCAGCTCTCTGCTTTAGCAAGCCCTCCCAGTGATGTTGAAGCCCACTCCAATTTGAGAATGGTTGCCAGTGGTTACCAGACTGCTGAGCTTTACAGTCATCTGGGGCACCCAGTATCAATTTAATCACAGTGTCCGGGAGCGGGACACAAGCTTCAGTATTTTTTTAAAAGAGGTTCAAAGGTGATTTCAACGTGCAGCAAAGTAGGGGACCCCCTGCCCCAACCCAAACCCAGGATGTGGGGCACTGAGAAAGCTTCCTGGAGAGGTTGTCATGGAGGCAGAAACGTTAAATGCGCTGGGGGCTTGCCGGTGAACAGAGCGTGCGGGGAAAGGGGAGGAGTGCGGGGGCTGCTGGGGGCCCTAGGAAGTTGAAGGGGACTGCGATCTAGTGTTGAAGAAGCTGGGCTCTGGAGCCGGTCCTGCTGGGTGCGAATCCTGCTGCGCCCTTACACATGGTGTAACCAGAGGCAAGTCCCTTAACCTCTTCGTTCCTCTTAGACGCCAGGTTCCCATGAAGATTAAGTACATATAAGAAATACTGTTTATTACTGTTGGGATGAGGTTGTAATTAGAAATTGAGCTAAAGGCCCAGAGATGAGCCAGGAAACTGTGAGAGCTGAGCTGACCTGAGCTGAATGTGTCAAGAGGATGACACTGGAGAGATGGGCAACAGGGTCACAGAGGGCTTTCTCACCACGCTCTGGATGTAAAGGCTCTGGGAAACCGCTGGAGAGTCAGGTGTGGGGCAGCCATGTGCAGATGTGTGTGGAGAATGTACTAGAAAGCAACAGGGGCCCTGGCCAGTTGGCTCAGTGGTAGAGCGTCGGCCTGGCGTGCGGGAGTCCTGGGTTCAATTCCCAGCCAGGGCACACAGGAGAAGCGCCCATCTGCTTCTCCACCCCTCCCCCTCTCCTTCCTCTCTGTCTCTCTCTTCCCCTCCCACAGCGAGGCTCCATTGGAGCAAGGATGGCCCGGGCGCTGGGGATGGCTCCTTGGCCTCTGCCCCAGGCACTAGAGTGGCTCTGGTTGCAACAGAGCGACGCCCTGGAGGGGCAGAGCATCGCCCCCTGGTGGGCAGAGCATCGCCCCCTGGTGGGCGTGCCGGGTGGATCCCGGTCGGGCGCATGCGGGAGTTTGTCTGACTGTCCCTCCCTGTTTCCAGCTTCAGAAAAATACAAAAAAAAAAAAAAAAAAAAAAAAAAAAAGCAACAGGGCTGGAGAAGAGTGGTCAGGAAGAGGCTCCTTGCCACAGGATAGGTCAGATTGATGGCAGAGGGGTGATAGAAGAGTGAAATGGGCAGGACTTGGAGATGAGGAAATGCCCCATTTCTGAGCTGCACAGACCAGGCAGTCTGTGTCCTGAGTTGGGGCGCACCCCTCCACATCCAGGCCCCATTCCTCTTCGTTCTGTAGACAGAGGCCCGCGACAGGCCTGGCGAGACTGCCCCCCCCCCCTTGCAAACCTACTTCCCAGGAACTGTTTGAGTACTTTGGAGCCATTCCTTGGTTGTGTCAGAGATGGATGGAATTAAACAAGACTCATAGAGACAAAACACCTCGGCAAGGCAACTTCTGCAGAAGGACATGCTGCTGCTATTGAAAGCCAGTCCAGCAAGTGTGTGGACAGAGGGCAAATTCTGTTTCTTATCCCTAACGCAGGCCCTAGGATGCTGGGTCTTGCTCCATTGGCTGGAGTGTTGGCCGTACAATCTTATTTTTTCTCTATGGGCTAGTTTAAATGGCTGCACCAAGGTGGAAGGGAGAGATGGGGATATCATTAACTAGGTAAGGGGGTTGGGGAATGGTCGGAAACAACCAGATGACCGGACAAAGGGGCTGGCGGATTGGTAAGCAAGTTATTTCTCATTCTACTCCCTGGTCGGAGGAACCCAAATGAAGAGAGTTGGGAATTAGTTGAAGAAAAGAACATGAGTTAAACATTTCCTTCAGCTGAAAGCAGTGAAGGCCCATTACTCAGGCTCAAGTCTTGTCACTTGAATGTGGGATGCATCTTCCTGTCTCCAGGCTTGTCCATGCCTCCACTTTCCCCCCTCATCTCTCAGAATCCTGCTCTCAGTCCATCCCCCTCCCCCACAAACACTCCAGGGCTCACCTCCTTGAAGCCCTCCTGATCACAGTGATTGTCCTGGAAAGGAATACCCTTATGGCTGTGCCACTCGGTTCTAGAATAAGCCCTGCTGCTGTGGCAGAAGAAATATAAGTACCTGCAGGCTGGAGAGGGTGTCCGAGCCTCAACCCCCAGCCCCTCAGCCCCTCCCAAGCTTCGAGGGGGCCCAGTAATTTGCAAAACAAATGTGTGTATGTGTGTGTGTGGGGGGGGTAAATCCTCCTGGCTGGGCTGGGAAGAAAACACAGAATTTAATTAGCAGCCAGGAAGGCCTCAGTTGAGAATTAGATTATCAGAATTATCAGCTGGGGCCTCAGCCCCTGGGGGTTCAGTGGGGCAGAACATTCTCACAGTGTCATCCTCCCCGTGTCTCAGGGATGCGGTCTGTCCTTCATCCTGCAGTGAGGAGTGGAGATACCTGGGCCGGGCCCTCTGTGCACCCTGCCCAGCCCCCTCCATGACAGCTTTTCCCAGCACCTGCTGGGGGCGCTGATAGTTGCTGCCAGCACCCTGCGAAGACTGGGACCGCGCAGTGCTCAAGAAAAGCCAGTTAGCCGCGAAGGACCCGCTCACTGTGTACCTATGGCTGTGTTAGATGCTCCCCCGGAAGTGCCAGAGATATTACGACGAAAGCCCCAGAAACGTCAGGAGAATGGCACAAAGTGAAGGGCTGAATTGTGACACCCAGATGCTAATACCAGGGGGTAAAGCTTGGGCTTTGGACCCAAACAAACCAGGGATGTTCACCAGCTGAGGGATAGGGAGCAACGCAAGAACCTGAACCTCTCTGAATCTCAATTTCCTAGTCTGCTAAATGGGGATAATAACAGCACCTGTTATTCAGGTGATTAAAGCTTTAATTCTATGTATTCCACAGTGTGATGCAGTGATAATTAGGTGACACATATGATAAAGGGTGCAGAGGCCTTTAGTGAAGTATCTGGTGCAGAGCAAGCTCTAACAACTGGTAGCTATTCCATGGCTGCTGTTTCATTCTGGCTGTGAATGATTACAGGAGTTCAAGAAAGGGCAAAGCCACCCACCGATCCCGAAGGGCCCGAGGAGACAGGACCTGTAGGATGGGTTAGAGACGAAAGGAAGGACTAACCAGCCAGAGGGAGCAAAATGTCCTGATTTTCAAAAAGAGAATATGGTTCCTGGGATGTAAGCTGAATGTCACTCAGCAGCATTCTAGAATTATTAAACAGATGGTCGGGAGCACGTTACAGAGAGCCATGCTTGTTCCAGAATGAATTCATTAAATCATGTCAAACCAAACGGTGACTTTCATTAGCAGAGGATTTTTTTTCCCCATTTAACATATTTATTATCAGCATGGTTGGAAAGCAAAGGGCATCTTGGTAATGCGCTGAATGAAGCTGCCCACGCTCTCTGCGCGGACAGGAGAGAGCCGCATGAGCAGGCGACGTGCAGGCTGGGGAGGTCTGTAACAGTATCAACAGTCTCCCCCCAAGAACTGGATGAGTGAACCCCTATTCACTGGGAACAGCTGTCCCTGGTGGCAGGCCACGGGGCCCAGGCCAGTCAGTGAAGAGCCAGAGAAAACTCATGGTGGGGAGAGATGGCACAACAGAGTATGTCATTGGCACTTACAGACTTAGCCAATTGAGAGCAAAAAATAAAGGCTGGGGCAAAAGTCAGTTGACAGTTAATATGGAAAATAACACAATAATTAATAAATAATTAAACTGGTATAAACGTTTGCATACTCACAACTGTATAACCACTTTTGCACCTCTCTGTAATTAATAGCAGAATAGCAGAGTAGGAACATTATACGTGTAATTATTTTTTTCTAATAATGGGAGTAATATAAGCTTATGGTAGAAATATGGAAAATATAGAAGCTCATAAAGAAGTAACTAAAAGCCTCCTGTGTGTCCCTTGAATGGCATGGTTGAATAGCCTGGCCAAGGAGAATGATGGTGGTCAGATGGGAATTTGGGTGATATTTCAGATGGTGGGTTCAGGCTTATTGAACCTAGAAAACAGTTCATGCTGGGTCAGTCTTTGAAGACATGACAAACGGTGGAGAAGTGTCATAGGCTAATCTGTACTGTTCAAGAGGGCACGGCTAGACCACAGAGGCTTCCAGAGGCCGGTCGCAGCTCCCTGAGAATTACAGAGCCTTCCAGGAAGTAGTTCCGCTCACTCCTGGGACAGGTTGCCCCGGAGGGAGGGCTTCCCACTCATCGGGAGCATTCAAGTAGAAGCTGGCTCTTTGTCACGTTCTTCTTGGAATGTTACTGAAGATTTCTTGCTTTGCTCTGGTTCCTTTTAACTCTAAATTTGTGTATCCAGAGGTAAAGTCAAGGAGGCAGAAAGAAATGTGTTCGGTGGTTGCTAAGAGAAACCAGCATGTTGTGTGTCCTCGGAGGCAGGACTATGGGACCCGTGGGTGTTGTGGGAAAAATGAAGTTGAAATGATGGAGCCAGAAGCTAGTCTGGAGAACGTTAGTCTGACCATCAAATACATAAAACCAGAAATTCTGGTTCTCATCAATCTCTATGCAAAAAGAAAATGCAATCCTGCAGTTGACAAAGATTCTCTCCTTGACCAAACTCTAGTCAGACTCCTTTGAGTTCTGTTCTCAACCAGGCCCTCACTTTTGGGCTTCTGTGGCTCTTCATTGTACAGTTTTAGTAAGAAACCTACTAAGTCAGTTTAGCCAGAATCCCCCACCCTCCATATCTGACCACTCTCATCCTTCACCTGCCGCTCCCCTCAGCTGATGTCTGATCACCTTGGTCTGCCTTTGGTTAGAAGCCTGTAGGTCAGCTGAGCCAGAATCCCCCCTTCCTCTTGATGTCTCCTCTTAGCAATTTTCCACCCACCAGCCCAGCCCTGCTCTGACAAATTCCCACTTTCCTTTGTGTTAAGCTTTATCTCTCTACCCTACTAAAAGCCCTAGCAACCCCCTTGAATAAAGTCTTTGTAACCATCTGTACAACAATGTAGCATGAATAAACATTTTTAATGTAATATACACATATCATACTTTTTTTCAAAAGTAGCAATCCCCTGAAATAGAATTTATCAGAATTTTGTGTTTAAATTTCTGGCTGATTTGAATAAGAAACCATGAAATGCCCTTAATTCCTCTCGCCTACATACAAAGAAACTGATAGAGATTTTCCCAAGTTTAGCAACAATCCTAGTCATTTAGATGACTATAGCAATACACACTTGTAAGCATGGACATTTTTTTTTTTTAGCAAGAAAGACAGAGAGAGGGACAGATAGGGACAGACAGACAGGAAGGGAGAGAGATGAAAAGCATCAATTCGTTGCAGCACCTTAGTTGTTCATTGACTGCTTTCTCATATGTGCCTTGACTGGGGGGGCTCCAGCTGAGACAGCTTCCTTGGGCTCAAGCCAGCAACCTTGGGCTCAAACCAGTGACCATGCACTCAAGCTAGTGAGTCCGAGCTCAAGCTGGCGACCTCAGGGTTTCAAACCTGGGTCCTCTATGTCCCAGGCCAATGCTCTATCTATTGTGCTTCCACCTGGTCAGGCAGCATGAGCATTTTCTAAACTATCATAGAAAATAAATTTGGATTAACCGTGTTTGAGGAAGGACTAGAATGTCTTCCTATTTTCTCTATGGAAAAAATCACAAAGGGGTAACCCAAGAGGATGCAGAAAAGAAAAAATATATATGTGTGTGTGTATATATATATATATATATATATATATATATATATATATATACACTTTACATATATATATGTAAAGTATAGGAGAGGTGGATTGGGTGTAAATTAATAACAATGTTAGGTTACTTTTGTGGGATTTGTGATATTATGGTATATCTCAGCTTTTTGTAATTTGCTGTGTTTCCTTTCCTCATTCTAGGTGAGTGTTCATGTTTGGACTAATTTTGTATTTATAATTTTGTATTCTTTCTGTTACAGAGGCCCCTACCCAGATACCCCCCCCCCAAACAAACAAATAACACGGTCTAAGCATCAGCCCCTCTGTCCCTACCCTACAGATCGGTGACTGGTCACTCTCTTTGGGCCTCTGGGTGTTTCCTCCCTGTCAGGCTGGTGCCCTGACCTTCCCCCAGACCTTTCCCCAGGGAGAATGAAATAGACAGCCAGTTAATCCTGCTGTCAGCCCTCACGCCTGCAGAGGCAAAACCCATGGCATCCACCATTCCGTTTGATCCTAACTGCTAACAATTAGGGGGGAAAGCCCACTTTATTATAGAAGTGCTCAAAAGTATGCAAAGTGGATGTGATATCTTCAGCCCCTGTCGCGTGCTGGGCTGGGCAGTAGAGGAGCCAGAAGTTCTATCTCCATCCAGGTCCTCTCCATGCTGCCTCCACATTTCATGGCGCTTGACACGTATGACTGTGGTCACATCTGCACCCTTCCTCCGGGCCCAGAAATGGGCAGAGCCTCTGACCTGAGGGGCGGGGACAGGAAGCCAGCAGAAGCCTTGGGGCTCCTTCAGAATATGAAATGGGACTGAAGCTACTTCTCCAGGGGCCTGATGGGCACAGGTCTCCAGATGTCCAGGCCTGGGTGGAGGGGGGGCAGCAGCAGAATTATTGGCGAGCCTTTTCCAATTATATGCGGTGCCCCCTCACTCCAGCCTATTCTGATACAAGCCCAAGAGGGGAGAGGACGGGCTCATGTTGGAAAATTTTCCAGACAAATCTGATACGCACTCACTTTTGGGATGAGAACCATGGCCGGAGTGGCTCATAGGAGAAACAGAGAGCCTGTGGGGTCCAGACCTGCTCCCTGCAGAGGGCGGAGCAGCTGCTGTATATATAACCCTGCTGGGGCAGACTCCCTGGGTGCGTCCCTGCCCCACCGCACTAGCCATTTGACCCTGGCCAGTCCCTTGACCCTGGAATCTGCTGGGTTACCTATAAAATGAAAATGATGCAGCCCCTTACATCAACTGTAATAATGCATAAAGCTCTTAGCGCAGTTTTTGACACATAATGCTCAAAAATGTTAGTCATGGGGGTATAGCTCAGTGGTAGAGCATTTGACTGCAAAAATGTTAGTCCCCGCTGTAAATGCTACTAAGTTGCCACCAGTCAGGGGTGAAGAAGAAGATACATTCCTTTCTCTCGGCCCAAGCGCTGGGCAGGCCTCGCCCTCCTTCAGCCGAGGAGGCAGGAGGCAGGCAGCCGGATGGATGCCAAGGGCCAGTCTTGTCCTGAAATCCAGCCCGGATGTATCTCCTTTCAGCTCAGCAGGGACCACCCTCTTTTGTCTGGGGCTGGGGGACCGGTTTGGGGAGCCAGTCTCTAGTGTCCCCATCCCCACCCCTTCTGCAGGAGCTGGGGGCTGTCCCAAAGACAGTGTTTTCTTTTCAGCAGGAACAGGTGGGAAGCCTGGAACGAGAGAAGAGGGAGGGAGGGAGCGGGATGGGGGAAGGGTGGCAGGTGTCTTTGGCCCCACCCCGCTGCGCAAGAGGCTGGTTTCTCAGGCGCCCAGCCTCCCCCACTGCCTCCTCTCTGGCAGCCCCGTCCCCAAGGTGCTCAGGCCCTCACACTCCCAAAGCACCCATTCAGGAGGAAGGGGGTTTAGTAAACTCATTTCCACGTGGGAGTTAAGGAATGCATTTCATTTAAGACGGGGTAATGCCTTGTAGAGATTTTCCAATGGCAGCCTCGGCCTTCCTTTAAATGCCCTCGCTCGAGTGCTCAGACTGGGGTCCGACGCGGGGCGTGGCATCCCGCGTGAGATGCCCCTGTGGGACCCTAGGGCTGGGGAAGCAGCTTGCAGAAGCATGGCCATTCTACTACAAGGAGGGTCTCCTCAGCCACCACAAGGCTCATCCCCACCCTTCCCCTCCTGCAGCCTTCGGGCAGCGTCAGCACCTGAACTGGAGCTCTGTCCGCTCCCGCCCAGCCTGTGGCAAGTGAGCAGTGAGGACTGAGGCGGGGCCTCCTTTGCCGCCCACCCTGCCAGGCTGGCTCCCGGATGCTTGGGTATGGACCCAGGACCCACTGTGCCCCAAACCCTGCGGTCCATAGCCTTTTTCTGGAAGTTTCTGCTCCCTGCTCCTGGGAGCTGTGGAGAAGGAGGCCAAAAATGAAGCTCTAACCCCCACACTCCTGTCTCCTCTGCCCAGGGGTCAAGGATAGACAGGAAATGCTTCAGAAGCAGCTCATCAGAGCCCAGCTGAGCCATGATATAAGCTGCTCCTCCTCCTCTGATATCCCTCCCTCCTTCTATCTTCACTCCCTCCTTTCCCTGCAATGCCTTCAAGCTCCTCTGTCTCCACCCCAACAAAGGCCAGCACCTCTGGAATTAATCCAAGCTTAATTGGATGGACGTAGATCTCGGGCAGCCACAGCAGCCGTTTGGTAAGTGTGGCTAAGATGCTGGACCCTGCTGGAGATTAGATTAGACAAATCTAATGTTTGAGGGCCTCGAGGCGGTGCACTTTCAGATAACTCAACCCCGTGGAGCCTTGCCAGTCCCACTGCAGGTCGCCAGCCTCCCTGTTCCATCCTCGGATCTGGCCAGTGCCTCCCCAGTCACAAGTAACAGGTTTGATGTGCAGGTCACTGAATGGAGGAGCTTAAAACAGAGCCCAGGGAAAAATGTCAGCAAGTGAGATTCATAACTCAACCCATTTATAGTAATTAAAGTGATATGTGGCCCAAACAAGCATATCACTGCTCCTGGGAGCTGGGAGGAAGGGGGAAAAATATGAAACCTAATCAGTGCTCTGTGGAGAGGGAGAGGGAGTGAGATCTAAAGGAAATGAGGAGAGAGAAGAAGAAGAAGAGGGGGAGGGGAGGGAGGGAGGGAGGGAAGGAAGGAAGGGAGGGAGGGAGGGAGGGAGGGAGGGAGGGAGGAAGGAAGGAAGGAAGGAAGGAAGGAAGGAAGGAAGGAAGGAAGGAAGGAAGGAAGGAAGGAAAAGTCTTTACAAACCACCTTTGAATGTTTTTTTGGGGGAATAAAGTTTGGATTTATTTAACATGTATATTTTTCACATGTAAATATGAAGCACAGACAACTTTCAAAAATGGGAAATGTACTGATTAATAATTTCTTAAGGGCATGGTTGTTGTTGTTTTTGTCCAAAATCCATTTCCAGGCCTACAGAACAAAAGATAGAGGATAAAGAATAGATACAATGCTTTCTTTAAAACTTAGTTAAAGCCAGAGAAACAAGTTTCTCTGCATCCAGGAAGGACAGGAGCATCATGGAGCCGATCACAGGTGAGGGACCACTGGCCACACTGTCCCCACATCAGTGCCATTGACAGTGCTATTGTGAGATCCAGACTTCAAATAGGTGAAGGTCCAGAACGTTCACTGTGGGACCTGAACCAGGCAGAAAGCAGAAGGCAAGAGAGTGGAGAGTTGTGCACACTGCCCTAGAGAGTTACACTATATTGAGGGAGAGGATTCCTGGAGCCTAATGACACTGTAACCTTCTATAGATCAAATGTGGACCAAATATATATGAGCCCTCACTGAGGCTTTCCATGGTAGCTTGTGGCCAGGGGTGTTAATCCAGAAAGCTTCCTGGAGGAGGTGAGTGCTAAAAGCCAGAGGCTGACAAGACTGAGCAGGAAATACTGTCTTTGGAAGTGCTTGCCTCCTTGATCTGCAGGACAGGTGAGACCACCCTCTCTGGCATACTCCCTTAGTTAGCCTTTCTCAGCACCAGCAAAAGGGCATGAGCCCAAGAGTTGGGGCTGCCCCTGGAGCTGGGCAGCGTTCTTCCTGCTCTGGGGGAGTCGGGTGCCCTTTGGTGGCTCCTCTAGGTGCCTGTGTTGAGGGTAGGCTGGGCCTCCAGCTGAGCCAGCCGGTTCATGTGCACTTGTGTGTGTGCATGGAGGGGGTTGTCAGGGTCCAAACTACCAGCAAAGAGAGTCTCAGTTTTCAGTTTTGGTCACCAGAAAACATGGAGTACCACAAACCCTAGAACAGGACTCAGGAGAGCAGACTCAGCTTTGCAGAGGCATGGTCTGCAAGGGAGGGGAGGGGGTATAATGGCTCCAACAAGGCCCATTAAAGGAGAAGGATGCTCAGGGTCCCAAAGACCTAGAAGGGTGGCCAGCGCCTCCAAAGAGTGTGCATGGAAATGACATCTGTCACTGCGAGGCTGGAGCTTTTAAGCAGTGGGCAGTCCTCCTTCAGGTCCTCTTTCTCCCAGGCAGTTGTCTTAGTTCAGGGACGGTGGAACCACACAAAGGAATGAGCCTGGGTGCCTGCATCACCACATGGAAGAGAGCTGTCCCCTGACCAGGCTTGGACCCTGGGACATAAGAAGTGGATTTCTGTTGTGTTCAGGCCTCTCCATAGTACCAAGGGTCTGTTTATCACAGCAGTTTCTGTGCTCTCACGGCTGCTCCCGCATCTCTAGGCTTGCCGCTGTATACTTCCCAACCCCCCTGAGCCCGTCTCAATGGATGTCTCCCTAGCTGCTATGGACCTTCCCCAATGTGCAGACTGTGCAAGGGCTGGATCCCTGTTTAATCTTGTGTTGCTCACACTCCCCACTGCCTTTCCAATGTCTCTAAACCCCATTCAACTGTCACAGTCTGGCTCAGACCCCATGTCTGCCCGGAAGCCCTTCCTGACTGCTGCAGGCCAGGCCTCTGATAGGTCTGACCCTCCCTACCCAGCCGGTCCCTGAGTCCCCTTCCTTTCTGGGTAGGGAGGTAGGGGAGACAGGAATGTGACTCCTCCCGGCCTGAGGAGGTGGGAGTCTCAGCTGGCAGAGGCAAGGCCAGGGCTAATTTTAACTCCAAGCCCACAGGTTGCAGGCGTACGGGGGAAACATGACCTCTCAGTAATGGGTTACACTTCTCTTGGGTGTTCCTGGGCTCGTGCCCCGTGCTCACTCTTTCTCTCTCACACACAGATGTCTTCAGGCCCACAAACAAGACAGCAAGGCCCGCTGTGCCCGAAACAGCTGAACAGTTGCCTCTAGAGCAGGAAAGTGCCATCTCTACCGCCCCCCTAGTCTAACCAACTTGGGTCAGAGTAGTTGTGGCAGCTGGCGGGCCTTGGCTGACCACAGGCCAGGCAGAAGTATGACTCCAGAGAGAACACTGGAGTGGCCCAGGAGGAGGGCTGGGGGCGGGAGTCTGAGCGTGACCTCCAAGCCTGGGTCAAGGTGCTGAAAAGAGCCCAGGGGCTCATATTACCTCCTTCTTTTCCCACACTTTCCCACCTATGCCTGTTTACCTTTCTGTTTTGCAGTTTTGACAGCTTTCTAAAGGACGCCTCCTCAGTGAAGCTTTCCTGATTCCGCCAGAAAGCGACGTTTCTCCCACCTTTCTCATGTCTCTGTTACAACTTTTAAGATGATGTGTTGAACTCTTCTCAGCTTGACTGCCCCAGGCATCGAAGCCTTAGTATGGTGACTGGTGCGGAGGAGGCAGATGCTACACACTCATAATAAAATGCGATATCCACAATACATAAGGAATGTTCGAATACTGAAGGAAAAAAGATTTAAAACTCTGTAGAAAAAAAAATGGGCAAAAGATCCAAACAGACAATTCCTACACACAAAAAAATATAAAAAAAATTGCCCTTGAACATATGAAAACATTTAGAGAAATGCTAATTAAAACTACACTGAGATGCCATCTCTCACTCATCAGATTGGCAAAAAGTTAGTAGCTTGACAAGCCTTCGGTTGGCCAGGCTGCGGGGAGACAGGCTGCCTTTGACGTTGCTGGTGGGGTGCAGAGCAGCGCTGCCCCGTGGAGGACTGTCAGCACCTAAGAAAAGCACGAGCTCATTTACCCTCCGCCAGGAGCCCCCCGCAGGAACTTACACTGAATATACAGCTCCAAAAGATGGAGATCCCTGAGCGCCCAGGGGTCATGGCTTCATGATTCGTGATGGCGGAATCTAGGAAACTGCCTGAATGTCCAAGCCCAAGAGATCGGCTGAATGAACTAGGGAACACCCACCCGGGGGAATACCCCACGGTTGAGGAATGAACGAGAAAGGCTCTTTGAACTGATATGAAGTGATTTTCAGGATATGCCATTAAGTGAAAACAAGCAGAATGCAAAAAATAACATATCTGTATAGTATACTACCTTTATGTAGGAAAGAAGGGAGAAGAAAACACAGCAAAAAACCCATGACTGTACCTGCCTATTTTTTCCCCCAAAGAAGCACAGGAAGAACAAACTAGAAGCTACTGCAGGCGATCTTTGGGAAGCTGCTCTCTCCTGGCCTGGAATTATGTAAGGACTTGTAAAACCTAGGATTCACATACATCAGAAGCTTTCAACCTGAAGTTCATGGACTCAAGAAGCCCCTGCCCAATCACATAAGATTTGCATCTGTGTGTATTTTTCTGGAGAGAGGCCCTTGACTCCCGTCAGACTCTCTAAGAGGACCTGGGCCCCCAAAGAGTGAGAAATCACTGCCCCGGACACTTCCAGTGTGGAAGGTCTCGCTGACTATATTATGTGGACTGAAAAGGTGTGTTAGGGGGCAGGAGACTGAACATTGAAAAATTAAGGTTTTTGGTACCCCCCAAAATTTAATCTGGTAACAAACACCCGGAGAAAATGTGTTCTGAAAAGCACAAAAAGAAAATGTAGCTTCCCCATAATTATTCCATGCTATTTTCATTACGGTGGTTTAAAATTTTTTTACATATATTATATATATATAATATATATAATGTATATATACACACATACATATATGTACATATGCATATGGGTATGTATACATATATATGTCTGTGTGTGTGTGTGTGTGAGTGGAGAGAGAGAGATAGAGTCATGCACCACAGACCACATATACTATGGTGATCCCATAAGATTTTAATGGAGCTGAAAATTTCTCATCTAGTGATGTTGTCGCTGTCTTAGCACAGGCATAGTACTCGTGTGTGTGGCGATATTGGTGTAAAAGTTACTGCACTGCTAGTTGTATAAAAGTACTGTACTTACCACTGTGTTACAATTGTCTATGGTAGTCAGTGCGGTGACGTGCTGTACAGCAGTAGGCTGCACCACACAGCCTAGGTGCACCATTTGGGGGTGCCGGGGAAGAGAGCCTCTTCCTCCTGTTACACGTGGGCTGGGGCACTTGCTGCAAGCCCCAGCAGAAAAGCCACTGGGTGTTTCTGGCCTAGGGCGGCTTCCCCTTCCCTGCCTAGGGACCTCCCAGCTGGAGAGTGCTGGTCAGAGGGTAGGGGAGGCCCCAGAGCCCTGCACTGAGGGCACATGGATGCTGCTCTCTGTGTGACACTCAGGCCTGCTCCTTCCCCTCTGCACCTCCCCTGGATGGGAACTGAGCCAGGATGGCTTTACAATGAAGTGCAAAGGACTGAGGGGTCCAGACGTCGCAGAGTTCGGGATTGTAGCCCAGTTCCTCCACACCTTTGTTCTCTGACCTTGGGCAAGTGATTTAACCTCAGCGCCTCGAAGTCCCTCCTGTCTGTGACATGCAGCATAATAACAGCCCACTCACAGGGGAGGGGAGGGGCAATCGAGTTAACAGCGTCATGTTCTCAGCACATTGCTGGCACATAGCAAGTGCGCAGTAAACTTGAGTGATTATTCACTCAAGGTTGCCGTCGCCCGTGCTGGGCTGCTCTAGTGGGAGAGCTGCCGGCATTGCCAGCAGGGAACACTGTAGGGACCGGGAGCTCTCAGGGCCACTCACAAGTCTGTGCGTATACTTACCTGGCAGGGGAGATACCATTCACAAGTCTGTGCATCTGCAGGTAGTTCCAGCCCCGGTCAAGAAGTCTTCTGTTCGCCTGACCTGTGGTGGCGCAGTGGATAAAGCGTCAACCTGGAAATGCTGAGGTCGCCGGTTCAAAACCCTGGGCTTGCCTGGTCAAGGCACATATGGGAGTTGATGCTTCCAGCTCCTCCTCACCTTCTCCCTCTCTCCCTCTCTGTCTCTCTCTCTCCCTTTCTCTCTCCTCTCTAAAATGAAAAAAAAAGAAAAGAAAAAAAAAAAAAAGAAGTCTTCTGTTCTTGTTCTGCTCTCCCACCAGGGGGAGGATTCAGGGAACATTTCTCTTCCCCTCCCCTCTGTGTCTCGGGACTCCTGGGACACCAGGTCAGTGTAGGGGAGGCAGGTCGGCCAGGTCTTTTGCTTCAGTAAGACTGAGCTCAACGTACTGCTTAACATGTGTTAAGACTGGCTGGAAACTGTGGATCTGCTGGCAGCAGGCTTGGGCGGTGTGTGTGTGTGTGTGTGTGTGTGTGTGAGAGAGAGAGAGAGAGAGAGAGAGAGAGAGAGAGAGAGAGAGAGAGAAATAGGGAGAGGGAGAGAATGAAAGAAAGACAACTTGATGTTTATGAAAACTTTGTGCTCTGCGTCCTTGGTGTATAGCTGTCACTGGAAATGCTTGTCTAGCTATGGATATAATGTTTTTCAGACCTCTCCTCTCTCTTCATCTGATGGAGCCATGTGGCTCATGTGACTAGTTGTTGCCAATGACCCTGAGTAGAAGTGATAACTCACTTCTCAGGTAAGTGCTGGCTGTTCAGAAACAGGTATGCCTTCTCCCTGTTTTCCTTCCCACCAGCTGAGAGGAGGTTGGCTGGTTGAAGGAAGCCTGAGACCCGAAATCACCAGATGGGAAGTGCTAGCTAGAAACAGCAGCACTGCTGTGTGTGACTGAACATCTCTGTACCTCAAATTCGTACAGTGAAGCCCTAACCCCAATGTGATGGGGCTAGGAGTTGGGGCCTTTGGGAAGTAATTAGGTGGTAAGGGTGAACCCCTCACGAATAAGGTTAGTGCCCTTTTTTATAAAGATTTTATTTATTGATTTTAGTGAGAGAGGAAAGGAGAGAGACAAGAACATCAATCTGGTCCTGTAATGCCCTGACCGAACTGGGGATCGAACTGGCAACCTCTGTGCTTCAGGACAATGCTCTAACCAACTGCACTATCCAGCCAGGTCGAGATTAGAGCCCTTATAAAGAGGGACAAGAGAGAAGTGATCTCTCTCTCTGCCATGTGAGCACACAGAGAAAGTTGGTTGTCTATTAACCAGGAGGTGGGCTCTCACCACACACTGAATTTGCCAGCACTAGATTACAGGGCTCCCAGCTTCCAGAATTGTGAGAAATATATGCTTGTTGTTTAAGGCACCCAGTCTGTGGTATTTGATTCTAGCAGCAGGAACTGACTAAGACCCCGCCATGACAAGGAGGGATATAGTCTAAGACAGTGGTTTCCAACCTATTTTGGGCCATGGACCGGTTTAATGTCAGAAAATATTTTCACGGACTGGTCTTTAGGGTGGGATGGATAAATGCACAAAATAAAATTATGCGACCAGTATAAAAACTGTGGTATTTTTAAATATAATTGTCGAACTTACGAGACAAGCATCAAGAGTGAGTCTTAGACAGATGTAACAGAGGGAATTTGGTCGTTTTTAAAAAACAAAACATCATTCAGACTTAAATATAAATAAAATGGAAATAATGTAAGTTATTTATTCTTTCTCTGTGGACCGGTACCAAATGGACCATGAACTGGTACCAGTCTGCGGCCCGGGGGTTGGGGACCACTGGTCTAAGACGTTTGAAGTCTATTTGTTATAGCAGCTAACATTACTCTAACTAACGTGGAGGAAGATGGGGGTTAGGGAAGGCTTCACAGAGAAGTTAAAACCTGAGCCTGTTTTGAAGGGTAGGTAGAAATTGCAGGGATAGAATTAGGGTGGGAGAAAGAGGAGGGCAGATTTCAGCTCAATATAAGAAAGAATTGTTAGCTTTATAAAACTTCTGGTTGGGAAGCGTCTTGGTCTTGGCAGCATGTAAGCAGAGACTGCCAGGGATGTTAGTTACCCTGGGTGGCCATCGGGCCTGCCCCTTGCAGGAGGAAGGGGTGGGACCTCCACAAAGCTGCCCAATGTACCCACATCTTTCCTCAGAGATCTCCGAGCCTGGAGGGGGAGCCCACTATTAACTACCCACAGTGACCATGTTAATTGGGTATACTGAAGAGCCACCTACAGTTCCCTACATTGTGACCAGGCAGTGTTCCAGAAATCTCTATGCAAGCCAGTTGTTTGGAACTCAGAATTCATTTCCCCATAGAAACCAAGTTATAAATGGTGGTTGGTTTTTCAGGCCAGTCCACAAATTTCTGTTTAACTCCTAACGTTCCTGAAGTTTATCATTAACAGTGCAATGTCAGCTGCCCTTGGTCAACATTTAAAGTGGGGTTTATGTGAGAAGATGCATTTCAGGCTCCAGTTTGGAGTTAAGGTATGCAACTCACTTCTAAGTGGCATCAGAAGGCTGGGGGATGGGGCAACTATTTTGGGTGCTAGGAACTCCTTACTCCCCCTCCTTCCTGTGGGTGGACAGAGGGTTACATGCCCCACAGGTTCTGAATCGGGGAACAATGGGCCGAGTACCCACAGTGAGATAGGAATTCAGGCACAAATACCTCTCCTCACCTTGCTGGCACAGATCAGTCATGGTGCCTGCACACACTCAATGACCTTGTTCAGGGAAGTTACTGAACCCTGACTGGTCCAGGCAGGTCCCTGATTGCAGGCAGCCTCTGTGCAGGCCACTTGGTGACTCAGCCCATCAGGAGCAATGAAGGTGTGTAAAGCCACCCACTTGGCTGCCTCCAGAATTTAGACTGTGGACTAGAGAGGGGCTGGGTCTGCTGGTGGTCAGAAAGGATTGGCCTGGAGATGCACATTCACGAGCCAGAGTTTCAGGATGCAAGCAGCAGACACAGACCGGCTGGTTTAACAGGAAGAGTGTTTCTGAAAAACACACCGTAGTAAGCTCAGTCGGTGCCCTGCCCAGATCCTCTTGTATTCGCCACCACAGTCCATTTAATGGGACCGTGTACAGAGCTCTGGCCACAAGGACATGCTGGGCTTGTGTGCAGGGCAGACCAGAAGTGCTGGAGAGCTCATGCCCCTGAAAACAGTTCTCAAACGATGATGAACGGATAGTTGGTGAATAAACACCCCAGCTCTCTGAGGCATGTTCTAATCTATAGTGTCTCCCAGAGAGCCTCCATAGCTCCGAGCTCCAGCTGCCCCACATGGTAACTAGATTGATGTAACTGTTACTCTTCGCTATGGAGCAAACCATCCAAAATGGTGTGGTGTAAAACAGTAACGAATTAGTTCTCATGATTCTGTGGGTTGGCTGGCGGCTCTTCTGATTTCTGGCCTAGGCTCACTCATGCACGTGGTTGGCCAGGATGCAGGGACCGCACAGCCTGGCTCACCTGTCTAGTGGTTAGCTGGGTGGCTCAGTTCGCCTCCATGTGACCTCTCATCCTCCAGTCATCTAGACCAGCTTCCTTATGAGGAAGTTTTGCTGGTGGCTTCTCAGTCACTCTGTCCCATGCCAGTCAGTCCTCACATTTCCTGATCATCATGTCTGCCTTTGTTAAGGTGGTTTAGGCAGTAGTGGGATTCAAATAATTTAACAACCAGTTCTCTGACCTACTGACCTAATAATGACTTGTCACCCCCTGGTTGTTTGGCACTTTTTCTTTTTATGTTATATGTTTGTTTACTGAAGTTACAAATGCGAAGGAATTAAAATGTAGTATTTCATCAAAGGTATAATGAGTTTTATAAAATGAATAAATAAGTATTACAGGCATAGTTCTGTCAAGTTATTTTCACCTATGGACGGAATGAACATTACTACAGTGCTTAGAAGACGCTGTTGGCAGATGAACATTAAAAATAGTAAAGGATGTAAATTTTTTATTTCCACGTTGGGTAGGTGCCTAGGTGCCTACCTTAGAGAGAACCCGGATTATAAGTGCCATTCTAACAACTGGTTCACCGAACTCAACAAAAAATTAGGTACCGATTCTGCCTAACCTGTGCGAACTGGCTAAGTCCCACCACTGGATTTAGGTGAATATTGGTTTCTTTCTACCAAAAGAGACCAACTAACAAAGCCAAAGCCCCTGTGTACACAGGCATCCATGTCATGGGGTTAGTTGTCCCATGTGGGTCTGGAATTGGGACCATGAGACCTTCTTCAGAGAAGGGGAGTTTCCTGGGTCCCAACCATCCCTCACTAAGAGGCTGCCTTCTCTTTTTGTTGTTGTAAAAGAGAGAGAGAGAGAGAGAGAGAGAGACAGATAGGGACAGACAGAGAGGAAGGGAGAGGGATGAGAAGCATCAATTCTTCGTTGTAACACCTTAGTTGTTCATTTATTGCTTTCTCATATGTGCCTTGAGCAGGGGGCTACAGCAGAGCGAGTGACCTCTTGCTTGAGCCAGTGAACTTTGGGCTCAAGCCAGCGACCATGAAGTCATGCTTATGATCCTAAGCTCAAGTCAGTGATCCCATGCTCAAACTGGTGAGCCCACGCTCAAGCCAGATGAGCCCACGCACAAACCGGCGACCTCGGGGTTTCAAACCTGGCTCCTCTGCATTCAGTCTGACACTCTGTCCACTGAGCCACCACCTGATCAGGCAGAGGCTGCCTTCTCTTGTGCAGAGTTCTTTGCATTGGCCCCTAATAGATGGCCTCTGTGACACAGTACCAGCATCCCCTGGATTCTTATGTTATGCTTTACTTTTGGTGGTTACTTGGCTTTGTGGTTCATTGTATATGTTGGAAGCATTCACCTTCTGGGGAGAACCACAGACCCAAAGTTATTAAAGTTATTAAGTAGGAGCATTTGTGAGTCTGTACAGTGCTTACCGGTCAGTCAAATTAGACATTGGAACAATTTCCCAAGACATAGCCTTCCAATAGTGCTGTACTTTTATTTGATAAAGTAATTTATTGTTATTATTTTTTTGAATTTATCAGGATGACATTGGTTCACAAAACCATATGGGTTTCAAGTACACCACTCTACAAACTACCATCTGCCCACCGTATCATATGCCTTCTGCCCCTAGTAATGCCTCTTTCTGTTCCCATTTTCCCCACTCTGCCCACCTCCAGTTAGGCCCCATATCCTTTCCCTCTGGCCATTACCACACTGTTAACTGACTGTATCTGTGTCATGTATCATGTATATATGTTTTTGGCTAATCCCTTTACCTTTCATCTAGCCTCCCCCCCCCCCACGGCTGTCATTCTGTTTCATGTGTCCATGCTTCTCATTCTATTTTGTTCATCAGTTTATTTTGTTCATTAGATTCCATATAAAAAACAAAACCACCCTGAACACACCTGGTCTCACCTAATTAATTTTAAAAGTCAAGGTGATATATACACACATTGAAAAAGTTACAGAGTTCTAAAAGGCTATGACATCAGGTGATATTTAGTTTCCTGGTCTATGCAGTTCTCTTCCTTCAAGGGAACCACTGCACTCTACTGCTTATTTCTGCTGGGAATTACCATTTCTTCATGTCTGAGGAATATGCTTATGCTGGTTGTCATCTTTGGATTGCTTAATTATAGGCATTATGAATTGATTTCTTATTATGATAGATGCAGCTTAGTGGTCTTATTCCCCTCTTTTCTCCTTCCCTTCCCCCATCCTTCCAGTATGGTTATTTTACAACTTTTGCTTAAATCAACATTCAGAGTCTGGTTATAATGCTTATTATGCTTAAAAATCATTCACAGCAGAGCATTGTAATGCATACTATTGTTTTCTTCTTTTGTTTTTCCTGAAGTTAATAATTGTTTCGTTATTTTCATCTGCTCAACTTTCTTTGCACCCGTTGCATACTCTTCCCACAGTAGTCTTTCTGGTGTTGTCTCTCCTGGAGATTTTCATTTCCTCCAACCTGGACTTGCTGTTCTCTCTGCCATCCAGTGGTCATCCTGGGACTTCATTTTGCTGTCATCTTTAAAGTTCCCTTTGCCTTTCCTATGAGTCGGCAGTCTCTTTGTCCTGGAGCTCAAGGCCTCTCTTCCTTGGTTTACTCCCTCGCTTGAGTCAAGTATGTAGTCAGGCGAACAACGTGGTCTAACAGCAGAGGGCATGACTGTGACCTCTCCATTTCGTTCTAACTGCCCTCCAGGGCTACCTGCCCTCCATCATCCTCCATGAAACTCACTTGGCTTTTCTCGTGGTTGAATCTCCTGTTTCCTGCATCCCTCTTTCTTGTTTTTGTTTGTCTTTTGTTTTTACTTTAGAGAGAGGGGAAGGGAGAGAGAGACAGAAACATCGATCGGTTCCTGTATGTACCCTGACCGAGGATCAAACCCACCACCTTTGTGCATTGGGATGACATTTTAACCAACTGAGCTCTCCATCCCGGGTCTTCTTTCTTGGTTTTATTGATGAACAACTTGTTCCTAAAAAAGAGTCTGGAGTGGTAATTTTGGAGACTTTCCATGGCTGAAAAAACCCACTCTCCCAATTTGATTGATAATTTGGCCAGACAGAGAATTCTGGGGTGGAAAGCATGCTCCTTTAGAATGATGAGGGCCTTGCCTCATCACCCGCTTCACCACTATGGATGCTGAGGGGTCAAATCCATGAGGATCACTGACCCTCATAGGTGACCTGCGCTTTTCTCCCTGCAAGTCTGAAAGGTTTTCTCCTTGTCCTCAGTGTTCTGAGAACCTCCACTGATGTGCACTGGGTGACTGTTTTTAGCCACTACACTGAACGCACAGTGGGCTGTTCAGTCTGCATGGGGCAGAGTTGTTAAAAAGACCCTGGGTTGCCTAGACATAAGCCAGCTGGACCTCAGGGTCCCCATCTCCTTGTAGGAGGAACTACACCTAAGCTTAGCTTCCTATAGGACCACCAGCTTCCTCTCTCCCACCTTTTTTTAGTGGAGCTTTGGGGTTCACCTACAAATTTCCACAGACTCCAAGGTCACCAGATGTTGGGAGCTGGCATTACCCACCAACTACAAATAACAGTTACCCTGAATCCAATCTGTCTGGGGCCCTGTAGCTTATTATTACCCCCTTGACAAGGCTGCTTTCCTGCAGTTGCCTATAGAAGGGAGGCCCACAGTGAGAGTGGGGTGCCCCCCGGACCCAGACTCACACTGTATCCAGTACACTGGCCCCAGCACGCTTCTCTGTGGAATAATGTGAGATTCAGGGGTTCTCACCCCTTGTCGTCATGTCTTTTCTTACAGACTGTGTGTGTGTGTGTTTTTTCTTTTTCCAGTAAAGACTATTTCTTACCGCTTACTTGGAAATGTGACATTCTCTTTAAACTCCGGTGCATGTCAGAGGTTAAGACCCAGAAAGACCCTGTTTACAATAGCTCTATAACTCATGTTCTTCCAGGTGGGGAAATATTTAGAAATTCTTTTGAGAATAATTTAATCATCTCCATTTGCTCTGTCTGTCTGTCTCAGTTTGGAGTGGGAGCTCCTGGGTTTTCCTTCTATTTGTCTCTTTGTTCTCCTTTCTGGGAGATTTCCTCAACATGATCTTCCAACTCTTCACTGAGCGTCACATCTGCTTCGGTGCTTTTTATTCCTAAGAACTCTTTTCTTTTTGTTCTCTAGATGTTTCTTTTAAAAATAACATTCCGTTTTTAGTATGCACCGTCTTCTCTTATTTCTCTGGGGATATTAATGATCTTTAAAAAATTTTTTTCTTCTTCCTGCACAGTGTCTGCTGCCTCCAGGTCATTTGGTCTCTGTATGAGAGATGCTTTTCTAGGATAGGAAGCCTGGTAACCTCTGGTTTCTGCTTGTGATAGTGTGGTGATGGCGGCAAGGGGGTGACTGGAGACTGAGCGGTGAGTGAAGCGCTCCGACCTTGCGCTTCACTGGAGGATGATTTGGGTGGAACCTTGCTGGGGGAACCTCTGGGTCAATGTCTTTATTCAGGTCTTTTCTTTTGGATGGGCGAATGCCCAGAGAGTTGTTTTTGATCTCTTGTCTGGAGGGCAAATGTCTGGTGCCGGTGTTGTGGAGGCTGACTTGGAGAGAACTTGGGGTGGGGACACTAATTAATTGTCTGCCCAAAGACTCTCTGTTCTCTCTTCTGCAGATAATAAGCCTCTAGACTCCTTACCCTGATGGAGAAGGGGCCAGATGCTCAACACTGTGAAGTGCTTCTCACATCTCCTAGTTTTCAGCATCCCCCTTACTCTCAGTTCCAAGGATACACCACAGTCGGCAGTCAGCACTTGAGCCCTGAGAATTCGGCTGTGGAGCCGAATCTCATCTCTGTGCCCCACCCCGCCCTGCGTTGACTTAGCCTCAGCTCTCTTGGGCTGTGCATTTCCACTCACCTCTTGTTCAGTTTGCTTTCCAGCCCCTTCAGATTTGTTGTTGCCATATCCTCCCCTGTCTTTTTTGTCCTTGTAGGTTTATGTCTTTAAATTAAAAAGAAATAGTTTTAGTAAATTATGGAAGGGAACAAAGTCAGGTGTGTGTTTCCCATCTGTCATTTTTGCAGGACCTCCTACTGTGCTCTGATGATCCTACCAAGCCATGGATTCCTCTCAGAAGGCTCAGTCCTGTTGACTTCATGTCTCTGTGTCCTGGCAGTTAGACTAGGCCCCTGCTGGGCTCTGTCTCAGGTTGCTGCAGCTGGGAGGCAGGGACAAGTTCCCTAGGGACAGAGCCCCATCCCACTCACCCCACCCCCAGGCCTCTCAGAGCCTCAAAGACCTGCAGCTCCTTCACAGGGAGCTAAGATGGACCAGTGGGTACTACCTTGGTGAGAGGGGATGGAGTCCAGACAGTCACGGACAAGTACAACCAATCCAGCAACCTGAGTAGGCAGTCTTTGTGTCCACGTGGCAGGTGTCGTGATGGTGGGGAGGATGGCCCACACACCAGAGAGACACTAACATGGCTCTTCCTGATCTTTATTGAAATGCTTGCCTGCTTAAGCCTGAACATTTTGGGGTCCAGGTTTCTTTTTTTGGGAACTAGGGTTGACTCTTGTCTGCCAGGTGAACTCTTGCTTGATGACAATGTCCTCCTGTATGTTGGAGTCTGCAACCTGTGTCTCTCCCTGAAGGGCAGTGTAATTCATGGGACACTGTTGGTGCTCACCCAATAGCCAGGCCTCTCTTCCTAGCAGAGTATTGATTGGTGCAGCTAGTGTTGGGCCAACCCGAGGGTGGGTCATGAGCAATCACAACCAGTCACAGCAATCCTATTTCCCTGGTCAAAACCAAAGCAGAGCCTGACCAGGTGGTGGCGCAGTGGATAAAGTGTTGGACTGGGATGTGGAGGATCCAGGTTCGAAACCCCGAGGTTGCCAGCTTGAGTGCGGCTCATCTGACTTGAGTAAGGCTCACCAGCTTGAACCCAAGGTCGCTGGCTCGAGCAAGGGGTCACTTGCTCTGCTGTAGCCCCCACGTCAAGCACATATGAGAAAGCAATCACTAAGAAACTAAGGTGCCGCAACAAAGAATTGATGCTTCTCATCTTTGTCCCTTCCAGTCTGTCTGTTCCTCTCTCTGTCTCTGTCACAAACAAAAAACAAAAAACAACAAACAAAGAAAAAAAAACCCGAAGCAGAAAGGTGTAGGAGGCATCAAACCGAAAGAGACCAAGCAGGATTCTCCCGATGCTGTCACTTAGTACAGGGCACGTACAGGACAATGCCATGGCTGGCACTGTGCTAAGCATTTTACGTTCAGTTTGCACACCAGCCACTTATGATAGGTAGTGGTATTGTCCCCATTATACAGATGAAGAAACTGGGACTCAGAGGTTCCAAAACATTTTCATGGCAGCACAGCTAGTAAGCATTGGATCCTGAGCCCACACTTAATCGCTTCACAGGCACACGAGTAGTGAGTGTCCTTTTTCCAGCCAAGAATAAAAGGGTAGGATTTGGCAGAGATGATAGGCAGAGAGTGCTGTGTTTGTTTAGTCAGTCAGTCAACCAGGCAGCTAGCTAGTCAGTGAGTGAACGAGCAACTGATTGCCCGCCAACCAAGTAAATGTGGATTCAGTTCATCCTTGGCTTGCTCCCAGCCAAGAGCAGGTAACACTGGACTCTGAGAACAC
This sequence comes from Saccopteryx bilineata, assembly GCF_036850765.1. Classification (NCBI taxonomy): domain Eukaryota; kingdom Metazoa; phylum Chordata; class Mammalia; order Chiroptera; family Emballonuridae; genus Saccopteryx; species Saccopteryx bilineata. Next base: position 23,057,687 of record NC_089500.1, on the reverse strand, counting down.
GAGGCCGGAGAGGACCCATCCCTGCCCTCAGGGCACTCACAGCCTAGACACCAGCAAACGTCACAGAGGCCAGTGTGACAAGGGCTGCATTGTCATATGCATAGGTGCCTTGGAGCACTGAGGAAGACCTGGTTATTTTGATGTAGGCCACAGAAAGAGAGCTGGAGACTAAAAGTTTACAATGGAGTGGATATTTTGTAGATTTAAAAGTAAGGTTCAGAAAAACAGTTTGGTGGTTCCTCAACAAGTTACATGTCAAATTGCCATTTGATTCAGCAATTCCTCTTGTAGGTATATACCATATTTCTCCATGTATAAGATGCACCCTTTTCTGAAAAATTTGGGGTCTAAAAACTGGGTGCATCTTATACAGTGGTTGTAGATTTTTTACTTGCATTTCCTGCTTTTTCGTGTGGATGAAGAATTGTATGAATTTTATGATGAATAAAACTTGATTTCAATAGCTTTATGTAGTACATTTTTTTTTCAAATTTTGGGCCCCAAAATTAAGGTGCGTCTTATACATGAGATCATCTTTTACATGGGGAAATACGGTACCCCAAAGAATCATAAACAAGGACTCATACAGACACTTGTCCTCCTATTCTCATTGCAGCCCTATTCATGATAGCCAAACAGTAGAAGCAACCCAAATATCTATCCACAGGTGGTAAACAAAGTGCTGTCTACAGATGGGTAGATGGGACCCAGAAGGACAGACATAAGAGGGTAAGAGCCCTTTATCAACTTGAGTATTTTTGCAAAGGCTGAGTGACTACTTGTGGATGATGCTACAGTAAAGATTACCTACCTGAGTCGGGGATGGACTGGATTTTGTGAACCTTGTCTTCTGGATCTGAGAGTCTCTGACCCAAATTACATCCATCTCCCAGTTAGTACAAAAAATAAAGAGGAGAAGAAAGGCACATCTCCATGCCATGAAGACACTTTTTAGGAGTCACACATGACTTTTGCTTACCTCCTGTTGGTTAGATCTTCGTCATATAGCCATACCTGGCTCAAAGGAATCTGGGAAATGTAGTCTTTATTTCAGGTGGCCATATGTCCAATTAAAAGTCAGAGGTTGTATAATCAAAGAAGAAGGTCCTGACTGGTGATTGGTGGTGGTACAGTGGATAGAGAGTCCACTTGGGACTCTGAGGTATGAGGTTCGAAACCCCGGGGTCTCTGGCTTGAGTGCAGGCTCACCAGCTTGAGTGTGGGATAGCCGGCTTGAGCATGGGCTCCCATGGTTGCTGGTTTGAAGACCACAGTCACTGGCTTGAGCTCAAGGTTGCTGGCTTGAGCTACGGGTCACTGGTGGCTTGATTGGAACCCCCTGGTCAAGACACATATGAGAAACAATCAATAAACAGCTAAAGCAATGCAACTATGAGTTGGTGCTTCTCTCCCTTTCCTGTCTGTCTGTCTGTTTCTCTCTCACACACACACAAAATGCAGAAGAGGAGAACACAAGGTGGGGGCTACCTGTACTTTGTGGCGCCACTGTAGACTAATTTGTTTCATGTTTGCTGTGGTGATACTTACATTTGAGTTGATTTACGAATGTATATGACTCTCTCATATCTAATAAGAGCAGAATTGGAGAAAATGTGGAAAAGTTAGCAAGAATTAGAGTCAGATCATTATAAAGGGAATAAGAGTAAAGTGTATATTTTTAGATGAATACATACATATATATACACACATACACACTCAGACACATGGACACAGACACACACACACACAATCACTTTGGATTTAGAACAGTTGGGTGTGGGACCCACTTTGGAATATTATATCCTCATGAGGGGAGCAGTGCCCACAGAATAGTCTTTTCCCTGGTTAAAAATGTCAGGTGTATCCTCTGTTCCTTCTTCACATCCCTGCAATCAGGATCAATGTGCCATTCCTAGTCTAACCTTAACCCCACCCCATCATGTCTGTCCCTGATTTCCCAGCCCCTAGAATCTGCCCCATTCATTTTGTGCATAGCCTCTGTTCAGAAAACTCCAGTGCTCCCCTCGTGCCTACCAAATACACTCCTAATTCTTCACCATGTGTGTGCACACGCGCTATTCTTAGCAAATAAAACCACTCAACTGTTTCCTTAACTCACCCCTTTCCCTGGCTTCTCTGGGCTTCTGTGTACACTGCTGTCACCCCTGGCACACCTTAGCAAATCCCACTGTCCCCTGCTGGAGAAGAGCATGTCCCGGCAAGCGGCAGGAGGGTGGGAGGCCCGTGGAGCAGGGCCGCCTAGCACCCCACAGAGCAGCAGGAGAAGCAGAAGCACCACCGTTGGCTCTGTGTAAGGTGGAGCCAGCCTGCACAGGCCTGTGAGAATAAATGTCTATTGTGTGTCTGTGATTTTGTAACTATATAGTATGTAATACCTTTGCAGCAGGAGCTTACCTGTCCTTCTAACTAGATACACTCTTCCTACAGTGGTTCAAACAAGACAGGAGTTTATTTCCATCTCATAGGACGGTTGTGAAGTAGGTAGCTCTCCACAGCAGCCATGGCTGGTGAACTGGAGTAGTCTGTGGCCCTGACCCTTCAGAGTGACACAGTCCGAGAGGCGAGTGGGAGGGGACATTCAGCCCAAGCTCCTAACCTGGGGCTGTGAGGAATATGAGTACTGTTTTCTAACTTGCCCAACCAGAGGAAATATCTTTCTGTGTTCCCACAGAGAGCAAAGATGTGTGCCAGCTGTCTTGCTGTGTTTTAGTTTTTACTTTTATTTTTGAAAAATTTCAAATAGAGGCAGTAGGTTTGTCCTGAAGTTGAATGTGTATGTAAGTTGGAACAGATATATTTATTTACTTGTGAAATACAACTTAGACAGATGTTTGTCTTAACATAGTATTTCTTTTTACCTCTCTGTGCATATAAATACTCAAACATTTTCAAACCTACGGAACACATCTGGTTCGTGAGCCCAGGGACTGCCTGTATAAACTGTGTAAGTTGGGGTTCCCCAGCGAAACAGAACCAGCAGGGCATGTATACAGATCACAGAGATTCATCATAAGGGACTGGCTCACAAGATTATGGAAACCCAGAAGTTCCGCAGTCTGCCATCCACAAGCTGGACAGCCAGGAAAGCCGACAGTGGAGCTCCAGTCCAAACCCAAAGACTCTGGGACCAGGGAAGCCAATGGTCTAAGTTCCGGGCTGAGTGTGAAGGCAGAGAACCTGGAGTACGATGTCCAAGGGCAGGATATGGCTCAGCTCAAGAAGAAAGAGTGAACTCACCCTTCCTCTGCTTTTTTGTTCTGTTCAGGCCTTCTGTGGGTGGACACCCACTGACGTGGGTGAGAGGATTTTCTTCACTCAGTCTACCAGTTCAGTTTCTAGTCTCTTCCAGAAATATCCTCACAGACACACCCAGAAATAGTGTTTTACCAGCCAGCCCTCTGGGCATCCCTTAGCCCAGTCAAGACACACAAAACTAACCATCACACCAACAAAAGTAGAGAGAATAACGTAATGAACTCTCTCGTATCCTTCATCTAATGTCAACAATTATCAACTTAAGGCCAATCTAGTTTCATCTACCCTTGGGAGAGGTAAGAGCCTTCCAGACATCATTTAATATCTTCTGTATAGCACCTGCAAGTATTGTGTAAACATAACCACCATACCACTATCTCATCTATGAACAACAACATTTCCCTAGTATCATTAATACCTAGTCAGTGTTTGCATTTCCCCAATTATTTTTATAGCTTGTTTGTTCTAATCACATTTCAAAGAAGTCTACATGTTGCATTTGATTGACATGTCCCCTATGTCATCGTGAGTTCTCCTACCATCTCCTTTTTTCCTCTTATAATTTAGTTTTTGAAGAAAATGTTTGTCTCATAGTTTCTATGATTTAGATTTTGTTAATTGTACTCCAAGAATATCTTTTAATATATTTTTCTGTTTCCTGTGCCTTCTCTCAATTGGGAATTAAATCTAGTGGTTGGATTAGGTTCACATTCCGTTTTCTGGAAAGACTACATACATCACAAGTGCTGGTCTGTTTGTCTACCAGGAGGCAAGTCATGTCTCAGTCTCAGGGTCTCTTTTCTGGTGATAGTAACAGCTGTTGATGGTCATTGCCTAGATTCATTTCATTAAGATGATATTTTCATGCTATCGTTTTTTTCTTCATTTACTAGTCAATATTTCCCCACACCAAATATATCATTACCTTGAAATAGAGTTCATAGACAGAAAGGCAGGACATACGCCCGATTCTGTTGACTCGTTGTTTGTTTTTAGGTGATTTCCTCATATCCTCCAATCCGGCTCTAAGAAAGCCATTCTTGCTTTCATCCCTTTCTTGGGACTCAGTCGCAGAACCTCACCTCCCTGCCAAGGGGTCTGGAATCTTTAGCATTTAACCTGGGCAGCCAGGTGCTCAGACACTTTTTCTATTATAGTGGAGAAGGGGGCATGGACCCTGGCTCCTCTTCACTTCCTGTTGGGCTGCACCTGCTGAGACACTTCCTGGCACACAGCCTCTGCTCAGTGACTGTGCGTGGACCAGTCGTGTGAACGGTCCCGTTCTCATGCTCCTGTTCATCCCACATCCCAAGTTTCCCATTCAGCACGGGGCACTGAGCTCCCTACAGCCTCACTCAACCCAAGCTCCTGCTCCTGCTCCTGCTGCTGCTGCTCCTGTTCTTCCCCCTCTATTCTTCTTCTTCTTTTCTCCTCCTCCTCTTCCTTCCCTTCCTCCCTCCTTTCTTTTCCCCTTTTCTTCCTTCTCCCTTTCCTCCTTTCCAGCTTTTTCTCCTGCTACATTTACTTCTGGGTCTTTACTCACGTGTTGCCTCCTTGACTCAGTGTCTCCCCGTTTTGTCAGCCTGTTGGAAATGGACCCACCCTTTCTACCACTGAAGCAGCTGTTCTGCACAGATTTTATTGTATCTACGTGATGCCAACACAACTTAGAGACAATCAAGGATTCTGTCCTCAGGATGGAAAATTTTTAATGTCTACATGACCGCTGTGGTAGATGTATTTCCATTTGTTGATTAAGGGCAATGGTGGTCTTACCACAGATCTGATGTTGAGTTCAAAGTAGTTCTTGAAACAAATGTTTCTGGGCTCCAGAAACCTGACGCTCCACAGGACCCTTTCTGTAGGGGGTCAGAGTGGAGAAAAAAGAGAGGAAGGCATTCCAGTGTGGGTCATGGTTCAAGTGACAGTGCTATTTCTACCTTACAGGGTGATGCTTCTCCATTTTGAATCAAAAATTATAGATTGATCTTGACCTTTCATTTTTTTAATATTTCTTCCTGAGTCTTACATGCTAAGCCTGCAAACATGCTCTAGGTATTGGTTTTGGCAGGGGGTAGGAAGAACATACAAAGAAAAAGCGCTGATGAATGAAGTATTCCTACAAATCTTTCTATTCTCAAGATTCTGCTTTATTGTCCTTCTGTGGACTTGAATTCACGGCAGGGGTCATGGAAAACAGTCATCTCCGCACAGTGGGAGGAAGTGGAAGGTAGGAGCTGTACTGGGCTGTGTACTGGGAGGTATGGATAATAGTACTAACTCATCCAGGAGTGGTTGTGACTTTATTGATGACCCCATTTCTGTGCCTCAGTTTTCTCATTTGTTAAACAAGGGATGGTCGAGATAATAATCAAGTTGTATTCTTGGAGACACCACTGCATTTATGTTTCTAGAATTCTCTGTTTTATTTGCAGACTCCATAGCTATCTTCTCATTTGATCCACACAATGGCCCTTTACGGAAGGTTTGACAGGGATTACACCTATCAGACGGATCAGTGCAGTGTTTACCCAAACTTTCATTTAAAATGAAACTCCTCTTCCTAATCCACAATAATTCCTTCTTAGCAGGTGGCGTGTGCCTGTATGTGAATGTTGGTATATTGTTGAGTGTGGGCATCTGCTGCTGTGTTTCTTGGATGTGTGAATATAAAGGCTACAGTTAGTAGGTGGATTTTCCCTAGGTTTACAGTGCTGGTCTATTCCTGGATGATTGCTGTTGTTTGATGGTTGTTCCATGTTATGGTATAATTTATAGTAAATGCAATAACTAGGCAATCATAGGTAGTAACAGGAGAGCAAGAGGAGGTGGACCAGGAGAGAGAGACAAGAAAGGGCAAAAGACCTAAGAGCTGAGCAGCCTGGCTTGACCTGTGGTGTCACAGTAGATAAAATGTCAACCTGGAACACTGAGGTTGCCGGTTTGAAACCCCCGGGCTTGACCAGTCAAGGCACATGTGAGAAGCAACTATGAGTTGATGCTTCCTGTGCCTCTCTTTTAAATCAATAAATAAAATCTTAAAAAAAAAAAAAAGAGCTGAGCAGCCAGGCATTATTTTATGTACTCTACAAGTATTAACTTACTCAGTACGCATATTGCTCCTATGAGGAAGGTTATTACAGTCACGCCCATTTCACAAATATTGAAACCAAGACATAGAGAAAGAAGTTAAATAAGTTGTCCAAGTTAGTAAGTGGCAGAGCCAGAATGTGAAGCCAGGCAATCAGATTTCAGGGTGTGTATCCTAAGCATTCTGCAGTCAAGGTCAGGTTGGGTATTCACAAGCTTTTGTGAGCTGTTCTTTAAGCAAGATGAAAAGAAAACAAATAAAAAAATAATACCTACACAAAGCTAGCAAAGTTGCAGAGAAATCAGCATATTATATATTGCTGGTAGCATTGATGAGTTTAATCTTTTTATAAAGCAGTATGTGGCAAGAGCTATAAAGTTCTCCATAGCTGTCAATTTAACAATGCCAATTCTAGAAGTTTACTTTCAGCTTATAGTTTAACGAAAACAACAAGCCATAGGCATGAAGAAGTTCATTGTACAATGTGCAATAATGGAAAACTGGAAGCAAATTAAGAATGGAGTATAATTAAGTAATTTCACAGTACACTCACTTGTTGGAATACTATGAAGCATTTAAAGTGAAAATTATGAAGGTAATTATGTAGAAGGATGGGAAAGTTTCTGGTAAATGTTAAGTTTAAAAAGCAGGATAAGGCCTTGGCAGGTTGGCTCAGTGGTAGAGTGTCGGCCTGGTATGCAGGAGTCCCGGGTTCGATTCCCGGCCAGGGCACACAGGAGAAGAGCCCAGCTGCTTCTCCATCCCTCCCCCTCTCCTTCCTCTCTGTCTCTCTCTCTTCCCCTCCCGCAGCCAAGGCTCCATTGGAGCAAAGTTGGCCCTAGGCGCTGAGGATGGCTCCATGGCCTCTGCCTCAGGTGCTAGAATGGCTCTGGTTGCAACAGAGCAACGCCCCAGATGGGCAGAGCATTGCTCCCTGGTGGGCATGCCGGGTGAATACCGGTTGGGCTCTGACTGCCTCCCAGTTTCCAACTTCAGAAAAATACACACACACACACACACACACACACACACACACAAAAAAAAAACAGGATAAAAAGACATGCAGAGTATGATGATTAATCTGATATATATATGCATATTGGAAAAGCCTAACATAAAACAGGAAAAAATTTTAGTAGTCAGGTATTTGGTCTTTTCATTTTTAAGATTTTTATTAGTGATGACATTGTGTTTATTTGACAGATAATGAAGAAAGGAAAGAGTTGGTGACAGGATTAGGTTGAAATGACCTTGTAGAGTGAGGCTTAAGACCATTGGGACTTCTCCCCTGGCTGCCTTTATTCCTGATTCTCTGGGGGCAGCTGGGGTGTTCAGGGTGGGGAAGAGGATATATGTGTTTGCGAAAGAAAGGAAGATGTGCACTGGAATTGTGCCCTGCTGTCACCCCTGGGAATACAATAACTGTCTTGGCAAAGCCAAGCTAAGGTTTTTCCTTTGCTGCTTTCTCCTTTGTCTCATTTTACTTGTTTTTCATTCTTCAAATCTCAGCTTAGGAATCACTTTTCTGGAGTCAGCCTCAACTTCCCTTCCTACGTCCCACGCACTGGGCTAGGTGCCCTCTTAGGTGTCCTTCCCCAACACCCTATGCTGTCATCCACCTTGGCAGCCATCACAGTTGATTGCGTTTACATTTTAGAGTTCTAGGAGGATCTGCCTTTCCGCCCTCTGCCCTGACACGGCATATGACATGTATTCAGTGAATTGTTCTCCTTTCCCTTATCTCAAAAAGGGGGCAGGTTGGGCTGAATTAGCTTCCGTCCAGTTCCACATTGGGTGATTTTACCATCTAGTTTTTACCAGATTCATTAAATAGAGGAGTCGATGGGTTTTGAAGACAAGTCCCAGTGTAAGAAATGGCCTCTGTCATTGCACCTGTGGATGGCACCCCATCATACCTTGCTGTGGCCTCGGTGTGGACAGTAAGCTCAGTAAGCCTGATCTGAGAGGGTCATGTTGGTAGTTTTAACTGCAGGTGGGCTGAGTGCATGGAACAATCTCAGTAGTCCACTTGACACACTTGAGAACAGGGCTGCCAGGTGAGGGCTCTTTACTTCTGTGTTGCTTACCTGAAAGGCCAGCAACAGGCCACATGTGACACCATGGCTGTGTTCCCACATGTGAATCTGAGGAGCCTTGTTGCCCTGATGTCATGTTTGTACCTGCCTGCTGTGGAAGTGGGCGTGTCTGTGCACATGGCTGGTTGTGTCTGTGTCAGAGTGGGACAAATGTTGACTGAATAACTCTGGGTTTTCTGGTTGAGCGTGTCTCTGTATAAAATGTGTGCATATACCTTGGTGGATAAGTGGCTTTCAATTAAACAAATGATTATTGCCAGCTTTGTGCTCTGTAAGAGCAACGAAGTGGTAGACAGTCAGGGAGCGAACATATCTGCATTGTGTACATATCTGCATTGTGTGTCCCCTCTGTGTGTCTTTGGGAATGTGTTCGTGGCACGCACACCTCTTGCGTTAACAAGGCTTTCGGTGTGAGCATGTCTGTGTGGCAGTGCCTAGGTTCTGTGTGCGGCTGCTTGTTCGCTTTCCAGCTTCACTTGTGCCTGCAGTCAGGCTCAACACATGCGCCAGCCTCCACGCACAAGTCCTGGAGTGACCCGTGAGCAGTGTGCAAGGACCTCCGGGTCGTGTGCATTTGGTGCGCTCGTGCCTGTCTCTCCGCACGCACGAACGCATCTCCACATGTCTAGGTGCACGTCCCTCTCAGTGTGTGCAGGTTGCGTGTGCACGCCGCCCGATTCTGTGTGCAGGACGTTTCAGGCGCGCGCGCTCTGGCCTGCGGACTGCCAGGGATCCGCGCTGGGCTCCACGCGTCCCCCGGGGCTGACCCCCGCCCCACCCCCTTGCGCTGGGCCGCGGGCCACCGCGATTGGCCGCCCGCTCCCTCTCAGCCGTCAGCCCTCCCCCCGCCACCCGCGCTCCCGCGGTCCCCGCTGTCCCCCGCGGTTCCGGCGAGGCCGCGCCGCGCTGCGCTCTGCTCCCATTGGCTGCACGCGCCTTTGTGTGTCGGCAGCTGCGGCCTCAGCGCCTTTGAATGTCGAGAGGGGCCGGGAAGGGAGCCTTTCCATGGGCCATCTGTCTCCCCGCCAGCCGCCGCCCCACCGCCGCCCGCGCCCCGCGCTCCGCCTCCCGCCCCGGCGGCTCCCGCAGCCCCGCCGCCGCCCGCGCCCGCGCCCCGGAGCCGCGCCACAAAGGGCCCGCGCGCAGCCGCCGCCGCCGCCGCCGCGCGAGGAGCCAGGATGGTCCTGGTCCACGTCGGCTATCTCGTGCTTCCAGTGTTTGGCTCTGTGCGAAACAGAGGTATCGCTTTTTCCTTTCGGGGTCCGCTTCGGAGCGTGCATCGCCGCAGGCACCGGGGCGGGGGCGGGGGCGGGCACCATGGGCGGCGAGGGGCTCAGGGCATACCCGTGGGGACGCAGGGCGAGCGGTGTATTCTCCCCTCTCCCTTTTGGGGGACCCCCGGGTGTGGAGGTGGCTGCCCTCGTGGGAGCTTTTGTAGTGAAGTTAGGGTTTGGCGAATTTGGGTCCCTCCCTCCCCAGCCCCATTTTTTATTCTTTGCCGCGGACGCAGTTCCCCAAGTCACAGCCCCTTTCCCTAATTCCTAGTCCTGTATGATTGAAAGACGGAGATACATGACTGTGTGTGCGCGCGCGTGCGTGTGTATGTATGTGTGGTAACATACTTGGTTTTCTGTGATTTGCTTTTTTTGAGGTACATGTGTGTTCTGTGTTATTTGTGTTTGTATTTCATTTTTTTTTTGGCCCTTGAAACCGATGGCTGGGCAGCTGGGATCTGGTCTCTGCTCCATCCCATGCCCCAGCCCCCACCCTCTCGTGGGCACTTGCACGATTTTCCGTCCCATCCTTTTCTCCCTCTAACCCTTTCTATGTGTCGCCCTTATGCCCCCCTCACCCGCCCCCCCCCCGTTGTCTTTGTATGACAGTTGAATTCACGGGTTCAAAATGCTTGTGTGTGTGTGTGTGTGTGTGTGTATGTGAGTGTGTGTGCAAGAGTGTGTGCGCCTCGGAGAGTCAGACGTGCACTGCTGTGCACTCCTGGGCCCAGTGAGAGCCGGGTGCCCGGGCCGTGGGTGTTGCTGTGTGTGAGGATGAGGTGGTAAGCTGCCCCACGCCAGGCCGCTGCCCAGGGCAGGCGTTGACCAAACAGCAGGCCGGTGCCGGCTTTGTTTTTAACGGATATATGAGGTGTGTTTATACGGTCCCCTTCCCCACATCTTTTTCCCTCACATTCTGCTACAATAGCTTGACTTTCCCCTCTCCCCCGCAGCCCACCCACCCATTTCTTCCATTTTCTTTTAATCAAAAATTCCCAACTCCCAAGGCAAATCCAAGATGCATTTAGATTCATTTTTTATTCTTTTTGTATTTTGCCTCTGGACTCACATTTCTCTTCTTGGAAATGTTTCTTCTATCCTCTCCCACTCCATGTCTGCTTAAATCCCCTGATGGCTAAGGCCCTGCCCCCCTCCCTCCCTCACCACAGAATGATGTCTTCCCTTTGCGACTAGGGCTGCTCCACCAAGACTGGGGGGGGGGGGGTTCGAGGGGTCAGCGCTTTAGTGCACCCCAGGGGCCCAATTGGGCTAAAAAATTAAAGCCCAGCCCTCTTTCTTCCAGCCCATCTGTCCCCAACTCCACGCCTCTCCCCAGGACCTAAAAAGCCAGGTTGACCCTCTTAGGCCTGTTTGAACCACAGTTTTTTTGTGTGATGATAGAATGATGACATTCTGCATTTATCAAATCTTTTTTTTTCTTCATTGTGTAGCTCAGTGAATGGTCAACTCGCTGCTGTGTGCGCTGTGACCCTCTGCCTCCGCATTTAGCTGTATTGTGACACCCCTCTTAACCATCTCCTGTCTCCATCTGAGGAAGGCATTGCTATTTAAGCGGCAGTATCCCCTATCTCAGGCCAGCCTAGCACTAGGGGTGGGGAGTGGAGGTGGTGGAGTGGGTTGTGTGAGGGATGGGAATGGGGGCTGAATGAGGTCTCCCTCAAAATGCCAAACCCCCTCCCCCAAATCACAATTATGTCTTATTACTTGGCATTTCCTCTGAAAACGGGTGTGGAACATTACACCAGGCAGAAATTCAAAAATGATTAAGAAGGATGTTGAGCCTGAAAGTATAATTATACTGATTAAATCATTATCATCCTCATTAATACCACCGATCTCTAAATACCATTGCAGGATGCTGAGTCCATGTTTTGAAATTCAAATTACTCAGCTGCCTTTAAATTTTATTTTTAATGCCCCCCCACCCCCAACCAATCGAACAAGAAAAATTCTGCCCTTCAGTCAAAGTTTACTTTGATGGCAAACATGCCCACAGGAAATTCAAGGGCTGAGGGCGCCTGGGCTGTGGGTAAAATTTAGCACAATGTGATAAGGCTTCATGACCTTCCGATAGAGGATACTAATGCTTAACTCAACAAAGTCCTAAACCCCACAATCTTCTTGTAAAACTATTAGATAGCCTGCAAGCTTAAATCTGTTCTTTTTAATTTCCATTGTAGTAGTATAGGATGTAGGCCATTTCAGAATAGATGTAGAGAAATAACCATTTTTGTATCTTCATCTTGTTTAGCCAAGTACATTGCACTGTAAATCCCTGTTAAGTGGATTCCTTTTGCCTTGCCTTGGAGGCCATAGCACCCCATCTCCCATTTATCTGGGTGGCCATCAGCTAGCTTCCTGGCAGTGCCCAGGTATAAGTGAACAGATTACATTTAGTCGGAGGCAAAAAATAGTGGTTATATATAATCTATACAAATCTTTGATTAAATGACAGTGGCTGCTGCCCCATAGACTCTGAAAATTTGATGCAACAAGGTCCCTGGCTTAAGGTGGGGCCACAGCTGATGCTGTCTTAATTGTTTAACTGTACAGTGTTGAGAGCATCTCTGGACATCTGCCTTGGCCCTCAGAACTGCCCCTTTAACAGCCGGCTCCCTTCTGTGGCCTCGCTGGCCAGACCTGCTTAAAACAAACGGAGCGATAATGAGAGAATAGGCCCCTACTTGAAGGCCCTTCCAAAATAAAGTTGCAAGTGGCCTCCCCAGATTGCCATGTGGCAATCTGAAAGGAAAGAGGGGGAAAAAAGAAAAGAAAAGAAAAAAGAACCCCAGCAAAACGGTTTTCCATTAAACAGGGATAGCGTGTTCTGCTGTGCTGAATTACTTCCTGTTCTTATTTTGTGGGTAATTTTTTCTGTATCAAATATCCTTTTGGTTGTGTATCTTTTTCACCTTTTCTTGTACTAAAACTAAAGCATGATCTGTATTTTTTTCCATCCCCCAGTTGACAATGTACAGCGCTCGGTTAGAGATGTTACCCTGCTGAACTGTACTGTGGTCGTGTAGCCGGGGCCATCTGCTCATTGTACGCTGCTTTTGTTCTGTTGCCCTTCGAAGCATGGTGGGCCCAGCCTTTCTTTTTCTTTTTCTTTTTTCTTTCTTTTTTTTGTATCGTGTGCATGACGACATTGTTACACACAGAATTCACTAATACTAATATACAATCTCTCAATAAAGAACTAGTTTCCTATATTAACCTAGTGTGCTTTTTCTCTTGCTGTTTCCCCATTTATTGTCGTATCCTGCTGTTTAGATATCTCCCCCCCTTGCTTTTCTATCCCCACCCTCACCCACCCACCACTCCCACCTCCCATTGTAAGACTCGAGTGAATGCCTTTTTTTTTTTTTTTTTACTTTTTTTCTTTTGTATTGTGGTACAGATATGGTGACCTTAATCTTACTGAGTCCATATCTTCTTTTACAATAGACATCTGAGTGAGGTGATGGCAGGGGTGAGTTGTCCTGTCACACCCAAACAGCTCAACTGCATAGAGAGAACCCCTGTCTTTGGTCACCTGTGTAGCTAGTAGCCTCCACATTTCATCTTGGTTTCCAAGTTACACGTCACTGGGTTTGTGATGCTGGTGAAAGGAAGGGGATATAACACATCAGTTGAGAGAAGGGATGCTGTTCTTAACTAGCAATCGTGTAGCATTTCAGACTTGCCTGAAAAACTCATTTTTAGTTGTGTTTTAACTTTTCCTTTTACTGTCTCATTGATTTATTGTCCTTCTAAATCATGCGGGGGCGGGGGAGGCGTTGACATGTTACATATAGTTGAAACCATGATCTGGAATTTTAAAGTACCCTTTTCTGTGTGCATATTTACACTCTTGGGACTGGCAGTGTAAGGTTTGCATTGAGATCCTGCAGAGGGAAGATGTTTGAAACAGAAACCAATTTGGACCACCCCCGCATTCATCCCAGGGCCAGCAGCCTGACCTGTTAGCGTAGGAATAAGAGGGTCTGTGCCCTGTGCAGGCTGGAAGCCAGTTAAAGCTGATTAGAGCCTAGTCCAGGACAGCTGCCTCATCTGTGGCCCCAGTGCCTCTCTTGAGAAAGAAAGCCAGATCTCTTGGCATTGTCTAAGTGTGTGTGTGTGTGTGTGTGTGTGTGTGTGTGTGTTGGGAAAAGGAGGGGAGTCAGGGGGGAAGTCAGGACCCATCCCCAAATAGAATTGGAAGAAGAGTCCTGAAAATGCATCTTTTTCCCTTAATTAAATTTGAGAAGCCAGCAGAGAGGTATCCCCTCCCTCCCCAGTGAAACCCAAATACAAGCATTTGTCAATTACACCTATTCAGTTTTGGCCCGGAACAAGCCTTGCTAAATGAGGTAGATTTTTAGACACTGAGGAAATCAGATGATTAAAGAAATTCACAGTTCCTTCAGAGGGTCTTCATTGGCTTTTCCTCAGGCTAACATGCCTCCTCCTCTCTGCTCGGGGCTGTCTCTCTCTGACTCACCTCTGCCCCTCGCCACCGTTCCTTCCTGGGGCCGGGCACCCCTGCCTGAGCATGGTGCTTCCTTGCAGGCTTTGTGGCTTGGTGCGACTCTCCTCTCCCCCATGGCTGCCCTTGCTGCTCCAGCCCTTTGTTCTCATGCTCTCCCCAGCCTGGGTGGGAATGCTGAGCTGATTTACTGTGACACATGGACACACATGGAAGTCCCCAGCGGAGGCTCATGCTGTAGTTGTACCGGAGATACGTAGGTCTTCTAGGATTTTTCTTCCTTTTTATACTCTTTCTCCTTTTCTCCTTTCATTTTGGTTTACGTGAAGCTTTTAATTTTGTACCTAGTCTAAGAAATAAGATAAACCACCCTCAACCCAAACTCAACAATAATAGAACTACTCCAAATCAGGTGATCACCCTTATTTTTGTTCTAGGGATCCGTGGCTCATTCGACCAGTATTAACTAACTCTAAAGATTTTATTTTTATAAATTAGTGTTATGTATGTCAGAATTATTTGATCAATACATTTCAAGGATGGTTTAGTAACCCAGTAGTAATATAGAAGATTAGGAGGTCAATGAGGAGCCATGTTTTATTAGTGGGTTAATGGGGAGTCATGTTTTAGCATCTTATCAAATGTATTGTATATTCTCACCCAGATTGTCAGAATAAACACATTCATATGAAGGAGCCTCTTCCCCTGACTGGATGATCCAACAATTACAAAGCCATTGTATTTTATATCTACTCTTTCAACCATTTGACATGTATCTGTTTTAATAACTTTTGACTCCAGGATTTTGGAAAAGCCATCTATTAATGTAGATCCGAGACCACAGACTTTGTACTAAAATGGAACACAGCTCTTGTTCACAGCTTCCCGTTCTGAACAAGAGAATTTCTGTCTTGAAATTAGCAGAAGAGAAGGCCCACTGAAATGATGAGTTGTCTTTTTTTTTTTTTTTTTTTTTTTTTTTTTTTTTGTATTTTTCTGAAGTGAGAAGTGGGGAGGCAGAGAGACAGACTCCCGCATGCGCCCGACAGGGATCCTCCTGGCTCTGCCCCATCTGGGCTGTTGCTCTGTTGCGACCGAAGCCATTTCTTTAGCGCCTGAGGTGGAGGCCATGGAGCCATCCTCAGCGCGAGTCCAACTTTGCTCCAATGGAGCCTTGGCTGGAGGGGAAGACAGAGATAGAGAGAAAGGAGAGGGGGGAGGGGGGAGAAGCAGATGGGCGCTTCTCCTGTGTGCCCTGGCCGGGAATCGGGGACTTCCACACGCCAGGCCAACGCTCTACCGCTGAGCCAATCGGCCAGGGCGATGAGTTGTCTTAATAGTTTACCATAAACCAGCAAGTACTGGTTATGGCATTCAAGGTTAGAGGAGAAGGCCACCAAGAGTCTCAGTACCCTAATATGCAGATGACAGAGCTGGGCCACCTCTCTTTCTTTGCAGTTTGTTAATGTCTTCCCCACTCCATGCCTCCCCCCTCCCAGTATCTTTCTCATCTTTAAGCAAGCAGGCTGCAGTGTCACACTGGAAACCCTAATGGTTTTCTGGGCTAGGGAAGCAATAGCTCTGTGCAGGATCCAAGTGCTGTGTTGGGCCCCTTTCCTGAACAGGAGACACAGGCCCTTGACTCCAATTCAGGAAGTGGCTGTGGTTCTCGGTCCTACTCAACCACTGCTGCACAAATGTGCAAGACCCTTGGGCCTTGGGTTTACTGTGCATCCAAAGAGCTCTCCAAGTATTCCTGGCTCAACATAGCATGAATGTGAATTAGTATTTATTAATTTCCGGTATGGTTTAGCCACAGATGAACGAATATATTTTCAAGACAATTGGGAAGGCAGGCAGATAGCGGGGAGGGCTTTATTAGAGTGACTCAGATTTTCTGGATGACTTGAGGACTAAACACAAACCTTCATAACCCCACGGCTGAGCCGCTGGCATTGCCTGTGCTTTCAGGTGCTCACTCACTCACTCACTCACTTGTTTGTTCATTTAGTCAATGAGTGTTTATTGAATACCTCCTTGGGGCCAGCAAAGGGGGATATTAAAACAATGTCGGACCTGAGTGCCTGCCCTCCTGTGGCACCTGCTGAGGCTGGAGATGAATGCTCAGGAAACCAGATGCTGCCTAAGATGTTTCGTGCCTAAGTGCCCAAATGGATGGTGGAACATCCTGACTGGTGAGGTGGAAAGAGCTTGGAGCAATTCAGGGGATGAGTAGCTCAGTGTTGACCTGGAAGGGTGAACTTAGGCCACTGCTCTGAGCATCATCTGAATAATGCCATCATAATACCTACCTAACAGGGTAGACTATTTGAAGGCCCCTGACACACAACAGGTGCCTAGGATGTGCTAGATGGTTGCCTTCCATTCCCAGCAACTGTAGGAGTTTACTGGCCTCAGGGATCAAATAAAGTCAGAGATTACCTTGCTGAGGAGCTGGGGTTGAGATGAGCCTCAGAAAGATGAATATACAGGAGGGAGGAGCTCCCGGTGAGGCATGGGGAAAGAGTGAGATCCAGAGGCTCTGGTTTGGCAAGAACAGAGAGTACATGTGAGGGGGGAGGGAGGTGAGGGTGTGTAGGGGTATGTGTGCAGATCTGCCCCATTACACAGCCATAGAGGGCACCAGGACCATTGTCCTGTCTTTGAATGATTCTCCCTAGACCACAGCTCCAGGAATTAAGCAGCAAGAGACCTAGAAAATGGGGAGAAAAGTCTAGAAGAGATGCTGAGCCAGGTTTGAAAGCCTTTGGAAGCTCTGGTAGAGTTTAGACTTGCTCTGTTAGCCATTGGCAGCTCTCTGGGAAGAGTTTTGTCTCAACAACTTATTATGGCAGCTGATGACATAGGGGTGATCCTAGGAGACTCAGGCCAGGGAGGGGGCCATGGTAGGCTTTCAGGGGTGATGAAGCCCAAACCAGAAGTGTGGGGGATGGGATGGGATGGAAGCTTGGCATGAGGGGCCTTACTGTAAGAGGAAGTAAGCAGAACTGAGTATACACAAGCCTTTTCATGTTTTGTTATGTTATTTCCATAAGTGTCACTTTTAATGGCTGCATAATATTCCACGTGAATGGTAGTTCTGCATTCCGGCTCAGTAGTTTCTGAGATACTCAAATGTTTCTCTGCGTGTCACCTGCCCTGGGCTGTTTGGAAGGAGGTGGCTCATGGGGCAGGTCCGCAGCACCCACACTTCTCTGCCCAGGCAGTCCCTTCCATCAGCAGGCCGAGAGAGGTGCAGGGCAGGGCAGTTAAGAGAGGGTTTGGGGAAGGAAGAATATCAGGATAAACTCTTTTGAGAGCTGGGTTCTGGTCTTTGTTCTGCCGTGAATGTCCACTGTGATCTTGAGCACATCAACTTCCTCCACCAGATCTTAGTTTCCTCATCGGTGAAATGGTATTTTTTGCCCAAGACTTGTCATGTGAAGCAATGCATATGAAACAAAATGAGAAGCCAACCAAAGGCAACAGTAATAATACTGAGTACTATTCACAGCGGTAGTCTTCAGACAGGCCACCTGGTGCAGGGGGAACAATCCTGTCTTCCAGCCTCACTCCGCCAGTATCCCATGTGACATGTTGGCCAGTCTGCTCTGTGCCTGCACTTCCTATCTGCCAAAGGATATAATTGGCTTAATTGCCCCTTCCTGCTCTAAAAAGCTGTGATTTCCTCTTGATGAGAATAACTTACATTTCCATTCTTTTTGCCTTTGCCTCGGGCAGCAGCCGCCAGCTCTTTAGGGCTCAGTGGAAGGCACATGCACTTCCGCTGGCTAGCTTGCTGTGCTGGAGGCGGGAAGGGGAGCGGCACTTACCTCTGGTGGCTTGTGCCAGGGCAGGAGCACAGACCCCGAGGGGCTCGCGCTTAGAGCTGGCCCTGCTTCCTGGCCCCGCTGCTCTTGTTCAGCCTCTGCCACAGTAAATTCCCTGGGATATCTTTGCTTCCCAATGCAGCCCTTCCTTGAACCACCCTCCTGTGGTGTGCTGCTGCGATGTCCCCCACGTGGTGGTGGTTTGTCCCGAGGTGGTGGAGGCAGTGCAGCACTGGCCTTGGAGACCAGGAGGGGATGTCAGTGCTGGCTGCTGACTCAGCACCAGCCTGCAGGGGAGGGCTGGGTGGGGCTCTCAGAGGCTGAGGAAGTGAGGACTCAGCCAACACCTGTCTGAGGAAGGGCAGGAAGCTTTGGAGCAGCTGCTGCCCCTCTAGGTCTGTGAGTGGGTGGGAAGGGGGCGGAGGCACTGGCAAGGTGCCCCCCCCCCCCAGCCAGCTCGCTTAGCTCTGGCTCTAATTCAGCAGCTGCCAGGCCTCCATGCTACCCCCCTCCCTGCCACTCAGCCCCCCTGCCCCAGGACCAACCCACTCCTAAAACAATTGCTTTTGCTCCCAAATTCTGTGGGCACTGATGGGTTAATGTGCTCACCCAGACCCCAAGGCTGGAGACACTGAGACACTGGCTTTCCTTAAGTCCAAGGGTGGCCCTTCCAGGGTGGTCCTCAGCCTCCATGGGATTCCTGGAGGGGGGCTGGAATGCACTCTGGGGGAAGGCTGCTGGGCCTGTCAGAACGCCCCCGCCCCCCATGACCAAAGCTCCAGAGCTGAGAAATCTGCCAGAGGAAGGTATGGCTGTGATGTGTGTGTGTGGGGGGGGGGGGGGACCTGGGCCCACAGGCCAGTCCCTTTTTTCAAAGCTCCCTGCACTGCTGGTGACCCACTGCTCAGCAATGTGTATGCCCATCTTGGTGCAGAGGGAGGGAGACAAGAGGCAGCTGGACAGAGCCCGGTTCACTTGGCATACACCAGAGTCCCTGTTGGACATCAGGGTGGGCAGGCCGTGCCTGTGGCCTCAGTTTGGTGGCCTCACCTCCCCGGGCATAGGTAGAAGTCAGGCCTGGGGAGGGGGCTTAGTCAGCTGTTCTGAGGGAGGCTGGGCCTGGGAGGCAGCTCCTGCTGGATTTCCTTCTGCCGAGGAGCCCCTGAGGCTACCCCTACAGTGGTGCCTCAGGGCAGTGCTCTCTCTGCCCAGAGCAGTGGGGGAAGGCAGTAAGAGGCCGCAGGACAGAGCTGGGGCCCCAGGACTGAGGAAGCCAGCTCCTTACCTGGAGGGAAGGGAGCACCAACCAACCGCCCTCACCTGGATGGGCGAGCTGCCAGCGTAGTGAAGGTAGAGAAGCCCAGGTGTGAACCGGGGATGACATTTTCCCGTTCTGTCCCCAGCCCATCCCGAAGGTCCCTGACCAGGGCCTCTTCCTCCGGGAGAGCAGTGGAGGAAAAGGCAGGCAGACGGATGGGGACTGGGCGGAGGCAGTCAGAGACAGGCTCGGCCGGCTCACTCGTCAGCGGGTGCCACCCATCTCTGGGCACTCCCTGAGCCTGTGCTGGTACCTGCAGCCCTGCCTCGTGCTGCCCACGGCGGGCCTGGCCTGCCCTCTGGGGGTGTCCAGCCTGGAGGGGAGAGTGGGCAGGTGTGCGACAGAAGGGGAGCAGCGCCTTGGCTCAGAGCGAAGGAAAGACCTGTCACACCGCAGGATAAACAGCACGTGTCCTGCTTTACTGCTAACTGTGGAGAAAGGGAGACTTTTATATTAAACTAAACAAGGAATTCTGTGTCACCAGTTGCAGATTTTGCATGAACTTTTGATTGAAAACATAGAAGTTTGATGACGTAGTTAATTTGGGCAGGCCAGTCCTAGCCACGCCCCGGTGGTTGTTTCACGCTGCACGACTTTGGGCACCTTCTGGGGAATTGTGGGAAGCACTTCTGCGTGGCACAATGTCTCCTCTTCACAAAACTGGAAACACAAGTCTGTCTGGTGGCTGGAGTCGCAAAGCCAGCTCCCCAGAGCCCCCTCAGGATGGAGACCCGTTCTGTTAGCTCTGAGGCCCAGAGCTGTCCTGGAGTCTTGAATCAAGGCCAGTGGGAAGCAGTCTGAGTTCCAGCAACCCCAGCTCAGGTGGCCGAGGGGCACTTCATGGGCGAGGCTGAAGACAGTGTGAGGTTTCACGGGGCAGAGGGAGAAGGGGTGGAGTTTCAATATGGTGGCTGAGCCACATGTGTTTGTAGTCTGGAGAGCCAGGGCCCAAGGAGGATGGTCAAGCGATGGAGAGGAGCCCTTTGAACAGGTGTATGAGGGAGGGCTTCCTGTGCACGACGCCCAGCAGGGGCTGCCCTGGTATTTTAACACTTTTTTTTTAAATGTAGTAAAATCTATTTAGCATAAAATTGTCAGTATAGCCATTTTTATAGTGTATAATTCAGTGGCACTAAATACATCCACGGTGTTGTGACACTGTCACCACTTTTCATTTCCAAAACATTTTCATCTCCCCAACAGAAACCCTTTGACCCTGAGGGCTGCTCCCACCCAGCCTGCCTTTCCCGGGCTCCTCAAGGACGGTCGGGGGGACCAAGTACCTGGAAGTAATGTGCACATTTTGGAATAAGGTGGTCTTGGGTTCAACTTCTGGCCTCCCCACCTACAAGCCAGGTGAATTTGGACCTCTCTGAACCTCAGTCTCTTTTTCATCAGAAAAAATGGAGATAATCATTATTAATATCAGTGTCATGAGAGTAGAGGATGAAAGAGAGATATGATTCACAGTACAAGGCACACAGAATCCTGGGAGGTGTTCTGCAAAAGATAACCATTCCCAACTCGACCTGCCCACTCTGAACATATATCCCTGCGTGGATCTGGAACAGCCTGAGGGTTCTACGGGAGAGCCAACGGAACAGACAGGGAAGGGCCAGGCATGTTTCAGCTTCGCTGCTTAAGAAGTTACTGAGAATCTACCGATGGGTGGTGGGCAGCCAAGGTGCAGGCAGCTTCTGGCACACAGCTTTGCTGGGGAGACCTCGAGCACCCCTGAAGTGGGCAAAGAACACACGGACTGACGAGAGGCCACGGTCGCTCTGGCCAGAAGTTGTGGCCGCGCCCGGAGGCAGCTGGCCAGGGTTGGCACAGGGGGTGCGGAGAGGTCATGGGGGCCTGGGGAAGTCAGGAGGCAGAGCTGCGGTTGTGCTCTGACGAGGGAGGTCTGTGGACTGCTGCCTGGGAGCTATCAGGTCAGCCTGCTCCCCTCCCCCAACCCTTCTCCCTGCAGCCCCAGACCTGATCCAGGAGGTGAATGTTCAGAGTCCGGTGGCTGTCACCTTGTCTGGTTCTTCTTTTTCTTTCTGGAGCATTGGGCCCTCTCATGTCATTGTCATCCCATCCATTCCAGTCCCCTTCCTTCCTGTTATCCACCCTGGCCGTCTCTCCCGAACGCTCTGTGTCCTCTCCCGCCCCTCTGCCCACCCGGGCTGCCTGAGTGCCTCCATGGGTCCACACACTGCCCCGTGGGAGGGCTGTGCAGAGGGAGGCTGGCCCAGGGGCATCATCATCTTCCTCTGAAATGGGCAGCCAGCCGTCTTGGGGCATTGGTTCTGCTTCCTCCCAACTGGGGTGCTCGTTCTTACCTCCCAGGCTGGGTGAGGATCAAGTGAGACGGCGTTGTAATGTGCCCACCATGACACTTGGCCCCAAGTACAGGGCTACTCTTCCTATATGTGGCCCCTACTAGGGAGTTTCTACATGCTGAACGCCCTGCCTGCTCCTAGGAGGAACTTGGAATTTGCTATGGGGAACAGAGGAAGGGAAAACTCTAAACCTCAGTGTTCTCACCTATAAAATGAGAACCTCTCCTCACAAGGTTATAATGAGGCTCAGATTTGATCATGGGTTTGTTTAGCTCATCTAACTGAGGTGCGCTGAGTATCTGCAATGGACCAGATGTGCCGAGCACTGAGAATAATGACAGTAACAAACGCTCCTGTCACACTTGCTCTGCCCTAAAGAAACTCAGTCTGGTGGGAAACAGACATGTGAACACTCAGAAGGTATGCGCCATGGTGTGGACTGGCTGCTTTCTCAGTCTGTGGGGAGCGTCCTGGGGAAGGCAGTGCCCAGAGGGGCTGCTGCTGAGCTGAGTCTTCCAGGATGTGTGGGGGGCTGACCAGGGGGCTGCAGGCAGAGGGGCTGCAGGGACCTGAGGTGGGCCGGGAAGCAGAGTGCTGCAGAGGGGGCATGCGCAGGAGGCCAATGTCCTGTGAGGGAGGTGGGGCTTTGTCACTCCTCACTGTCAGCATAGCAGCGCTGCCTGTTGATGGGCACACAGTGCACCCGGAGCTCCAATGTCCTGAGCTAAGGGCTAAAGATGTGGCCTGGGCATTGCCCTTGAAGACCTAGAAACAAGGCCGGGATCTTGACAGATCCCCATGAAACAATCATGAGGCATAATAATAAATAATAGTGGTAATAATAATAATAGGGTTATCGTGACCTACCACTGGGAAGCCTGGGAGGAAACCGGGAGGGGAAGAGGAGGAGTGTGTGGTGTCTGGCAGTGCTGCAGGGTGCAGGGTGCAGGGGTTGCGGGTGTTGAGCTGACCCTGAAGCAGGGGCCTGGGGCAGCATTTCCCATGCTGTCCAGCCAAACCGCCAGGACCTCTTAAGTTGTTAAAAGTAGTATCTGCAAAAGAGTTACATGTTCCAACAACTTGAAAAATGCTACACACTACACCCCTTTCTTGGAGAGTCCCAATTCATATTCGCACATTAAAGGTTCTGATAAGTCCTGCAATAAAGAATCCCTTTGGCTCTGCTTCAGTAGCGTTTTTTCTAAACTATCTGAGCACAGAACTTGGTGTGTGTGTGTGTGTGTGTGTGTGAGTATGTGTGTATGAGTGTATGAGCGTGTGTGTGAGAGAGAGACTCTAGAAGCATGCCTTGAACTTGGTGCATGGAGCACAGTTTGGGAAATGCTGGCCTGACACCTGGGTCATCTAGCTCAATACTGGCCCGGACCAACACCCTTATATCGAGGGGAAGTGGTGACTGAAAGAATGGCCATGAAAGGTGGCTCATCAGTTGGTGGCTGCCTGTCTTGAAGTCCCCTCAACCCTAGTCTTCCTTCCAGGAGTGCCCTCCTGTACTACCATAGAAGAGTCTAAGGTCATGAGTCAGTGGTGAGCCAGTCACTCACTCTCAGCGACACCCCTGCAGGCTAGTCTGGGGGCTCTGCTAGGGGCTGGGAAGCTGGGGCAGCCCTGGAGGGAGCTGTCAGTCCCCGGAGGGTCTGGGCTTGTACCAAAGCCCCAGTCTGCTCAGGACTCTCCCGCCCTGCCTTCTTCTACTCATGGCCCTGTCCAGATTCTTTGGGGGTGGGCTTTCTTCCTACCGGCTGGGAGAACCCTCGGCCCTTAACGCCCCCCCCCCCCCGCTACATTTGACGCACTGCACGTGGTCCATGTAGCACTTGATGTTCACAGAAGAGTGCACCCAGATGCCCCACCCTGACACACCCATCCCCCCACAGCCCCCTGTAATCCATGTTCGTGTACAAGCCACAAACATTTATGCTGTCGACATATACACTCATTAATATCCGTACACATAGATCAGGACCAGTATATACACACTCACATTCACAGGTGCAAATACGTGCACACATTCAACCACATGCTGCTCACACACACATGTACACACAGGTACATGCATTAATTTCTACACACACATCTCAGGAAATACAAATTTAAGGGACCCAAGACTGCTGAAGAGCCTGAGCCGGTGGCAATCAGTTGTCATTGTCCTGAGGGCTCTGTCTCCACGGCTCATGTTGGGGCCCTTGGAGGGGCGGTGTCTGTCTGGGCTAATGAGGGGGCTCAGCTGATTTGCTGTGGTCTCCATTGTAGCCACCTGGTGATGGATAAAACAAATATTGCAAAGCCCCTTTGGGATGCTGTGTGGCTTGGAGGGCTTCATGGAGGAGGTGGGTCTTAAGCTGGGGTTGAGGGTGAGGTCCATGTCAGTAGGAAGTGAGAGAGGGGAGGGCACTGAAGTGGGGGACTGCCTGCAAGGCATGAGGAAGTGAGCTTAGACAGTGTCCCCAACCCTGAGACTCCTGCAGTGGTTATGGGGACAGTTTGGGCAGAGGTGGAAGAAGAATAGGCGGGGCTGGGATGTGGCCAGCCCCACTTGTACCCTGAGCAGTGGTCTTGATGCCCGGGAGACTCCTCAGCCAGTGCTCAGCCTCTGCACCAGGTGGCTGGGGGAATTAAAGAGACAGTGCAATATTAATGTTGTTGCCCTGTTTTATAAAGTGTCCTAACAAGCTGGTGAGCCAGGCACACTCAGTCTTATTTACGGCTGCTATTATTTCTCCGGCATTGAGATTAATTTGACGATAGCTGTTTATAAGCTCTTCTATCATCAGATAGGCCCATTACCTGGGAGGAGAGGAGGGCTGGATTTAATTTGTGCACAGAGCGCTGGGTTCTCCTGCTCGCAGAGTGTGTAGGAGTCAAAGCCATAAATCATGGACGGCACAGTGATGCTGAGACCAGAGGCCCGGAGTGCCCCGAATGGGCAGTGTTCGGGAGAGGGACGTCCTCGCAGATGGGCAGGTCTGCAGACCCAGATGGTTGACGGCCGTCACCTACAACCAGTCATGCTGGAAGAGAGACCCTGGGACATCACTGGGCCAAGGAGGTTCAAACTCTAGAGTCTACACCAAGTAAGAATAATCTGGAAGCTTGTTAAAATACAGATTTCCTCAGCCTTCCAGGAAGTCATCACCTCTGGGGTGGGGTTTGGGACTTCCTGCCTGGCACATTCCTGCTTCCGTGAGTCTTGATCCATGGAGGGCTGTGGACAGGCCCCCACTGGCTCCGTCCAGGTCCCCTTGCTCCAAGCACAGGGTCCCTTTCCCTAGATCTCTGAAGAGAAAGGGACAGGGAAGGCAAAGAACGAGGCTGGGTCTTCAGCTAAGTGGTGAAGTTGGCAAAAGCTGTCCCCTTCCTCCCACGGAGCCCCCTGTCCCCAGCCCCGCGTTGTCGTCCTCAGCTGGCCTGTGAGTGCCTCCTGCAAGCAGGAGAGGAGCATCAGTCCGTGAATGTCGCCCTGGAGGCTTTACAGGCATCATCTCTCTCATCTTATATTGATCTTTGGGTGACCTTTAAAAAAAACCTGATTAAAAGATAAGAAAACAGGAGTTGCAAGGGCAGTTTTAAATTAGGTGGCCTAGAAATTGAGCCCTGGTTGTAAATCCAGCTCATACATCACTGAAGCCCCTTCATACATGACATGGCCCCTTCATACATGACATGGCCCCTTCATACGTGACATGGCCCAGCCATGAACCCGCGTGCACAGACATTGTATCCCGCAGTCGACAATAAAACTACCAGTGTGCATTGGGATGGGGTTCACAAGAATTTGAGGTGTAAAGGGGTCCTCTTGCTCCACACACCTGGGCAGCCTTCCTCCAAGGGGTGGGTATGTTCTCCTGGCGGCCTCTGGGCAGAAGGCAATGGTTTCTTCTCCACTTGTGGCCTGGCTGATCAATGGGAAAGGTAGTTGTGGGGCAGAAGGGCCTGACTCCCACACATAACCCCTGTCCTGCCCTCTCCTGTCCTGTCCTGTCCTGTCCTGTCCTGTCCTGTCCTGTCCTGATGGAGGCCAGTGGCCCACGGGTGGCAAACTTGCCCTGTTCCTGTCCTTGTATTTCCCGGGCCTGTTCCAGGATCACAGCTTGATGTCCTCTGCCTTCCAGGCCCTGCCCTTTTCTTCTCACCATTGCTTCGCATCCCAGAAGCCTTTGCAGGGCTCTGGGGGGCACTTTTGAGAATTCCGCAGGCTGAGCATCCCCAGTTCCTTCTCCTGGGATGCCTTGGGTCCCATTCAGGACACTTGCTTGGATGAACTCTTATGGGTCAAAGCTCATAAAATGGGACGGTAGCTGGTATGAGCTCCATCAGACATCTTTCCCTTGTCGAGAATCTGCTCTTCCATTAATGTAGCCTATGTTTGCATCAGATGTTTGGGGCCCACTCCACCCAGTCATCCAACTTAATTTATGGAAACCAGAACTCTTGAATCGGATAGCACTTGCTATGGAGAGGCTTAAGTTCTAGCCTAGTGGAGCTGGTTTATTGAGTAGGGTGTCAGTTTGGCTTTGGTGACAGACACTCAAAATAAAGGTGGCTTACAGGGGATACCAACTTAGTGGTCCTGAGCAGGCCTGGCTGGCAGGACCTTGATGTTGGGACTCAGGTGTCTCCTCTCGTTGTACCACCCTCCCTAGAATATGGTCCTTTTCTGCTTGGTCCTGGACAGTGTACCCCATGATCACTTTCTAAGCAGCAGGATGGAGGAAGAAGGGAAAGGACAAAAAGAGCATGATATGATGTTGCCCCAGTGAGTTGCTCTTATTTACATCCCATTGAGCAGAACTAAGTCCTATGGCCATGCATGGCTGCAAGGGAGGCTGGGAAATGTAGTCCTTCTTCTGGAAGAACACATGCCCAGCTAAACTCGGGGGTTCCATTACCTCAGAAAAAGAGAACAGACATTGGGAGAGAGCTAGTCATTTTTGCATCAGTGGGTTCTTAGGACTCACACATTAGGTTTTACGTTGGTCCTAGTTAAAGATGGTCCTGTCTGCCCCTCTCAGTGTGGTGCTGTGGTAGATGGGGCTAGCATACCCTCCATGGCTTCACTAATAGGCAAGGACAGAGCCCCACAGCTGGACTCGAGAAGCCACCATCCACTCTATAAGTTGGTGTCAAACCACTCAGCTGTATTTTTTTTAAGTAGGAGGAGGGGAGATAGACTCCAGCATGCACTCTGACGGGGATCTACAAGGCAACCCCTGTCTGGGGCAGATGCTTGAATCCACCGAGCTACCCTCAGCCCCTGGGGCTGATGCTCTCATCAGTCGAGCCACTGGCTGTGGGAGAGGAAGAGGGAGAGAAGGGGGAGAGGGATGGCAAGAGAAGCAGATGGTCGCTTCTCATATGTGCCTTGACCGGGGATCAAACCTGGGACATCTGCACGCCGGGCCGACGCTCTATCCACTTATGCCCAGGGTCCGCTCAGCTGTATTGATAGAATGTACTTGTTCACTGAGCTACAAATTCTCCTCCTTATTCTGGTGAGTAGGTCTCATTCCACATCTTGTCCAAAAGAATGTAGTAGGCTGTTAGTGCTAAGAATGAGGTGATGACTGTGAGTGTCCAGCCCAGGGTGTGGGGTACAGGACTCTGCAATGCTTCCTCCACATCACAGCTGTTCCCCAAGAGGTGCATCCTCCTCTTTAAGGGCCAGATGGCGCCTGGGTTAGAAAGGCAACATTCTGTGTCTTGAGCTGCGGTATTGACTTCAGATGGGACAACTGGCTTGGTCTAGTTCTTACACCTGTCACTGGGTTATCTGGGAAGCTTGCAAAAACTCATATTCCCATGTCCCACAGCAGAGCTACCTTTCTTGGGTAAGGGTCTATATTTTTATGTATTTGTTCATTTTAAATACAAGCTAGTTGTTTTGTCATTAAAGAAGAAAGACATCAGGGAAAAACATCAGTACTATGGAAGACTCATCGCTGAACAGGAAGTTTGTCTCCTGTTTCCCCATCCACCTCACCTTTGCCCCCCCCCCCCCCAGACCCCTCCCCGGAGATAATCATGTTCATACTCATCCTGGGTCAAGCACTGTGCTAGTCATTGTATACATTGTTTTGAACAGAACCCGTATGTCCCTGCCTCATGGAGCTTACAGTTTGGTGGCAGTGACTGGGAGGGAACAAGTGACCCACAAATGCATACATAGTCATGAAATGTGACAAAGGTCCGGCACGAGCAGAACAGGGTATCAGGAGAGAGGACGGCAAGGACGACCTCCTTTTGGTGGGCTGTGGGGGAGGAGGGGGACTGGGTGGGATGAGGACCTCCCGACCACCTGTCGGAATCCCAGGCTGTTCTGCAGGGCTCTTTGGAGGAGGTGTTGGGACCCTCTCATTACTCACTCGATACCTGGCTACCGAGGGGAGCAGAGCCTTCTGATGTTTGGGAGTCAGGTTGCTGACATTATCTATGATATCAATTTCCTGGGGCCACCATAACATAGGACCACAGACCGGATGGCTTCATTCAATAGAAATGGATTCCCTCACAGTTCTGGAGGCTGGAGTCTGAAATCAAGGTGTTGACAGGCCACACTCCCTCTGAGGTCTCTAGGGAAGGACCCTTCCTGCCTCTTCCAGCGTCTGGGGGTTGTTGGCAGTCCTTGGAGTTCCTTGGCTTGTAGACACATCCGCTCATCTCTGCCTCTGTCATCACCTGGCATTCTCCTTGTGTATCTCTGTGTCTACATGGCCTTCTTATAAGAACACTAGTCATTGCATAAAAGTTCCCTCTAATCCACTCATTTTGACAGGATCACATTTACAAAGACCTTGTTTCCAAATCAGGTCACAGTCACAGCTACTGGGGGTTAGGACTTTGAGGAATCTTTTTTGAGGGGGGAGGAAACAACTCAACCCACAACAAGTATGAAACCTCCAGGCCAGGGGCTGGCACAACCTGTGAGGATCTGCACGGGTTCAGGGAAGGGGACATGGTCCCTGCCCGGGGACTGGCACAGCCTGTGAGGGCTGCACGGGTTCAGGGAAGGGGACATAGTCCCTGCCTGGGGGCTGGCACAGCCTGTGAGGGCGGCACGGGTTCAGGGAAGGGGACATGGTCCCTGTCCGGGGACTGGCACAGCCTGTGAGGGCTGCACGGGTTCAGGGAAGGGGACATAGTCCCTGCCCGGGGACTGGCACAGCCTGTGAGGGCTGCAAGGGTTCAGGGAAGGGGACATGGTCCCTGCAGGCCGGTGTGGGCAGGGCAGGCGGGCTTCAGGAAGGGGAAATGTGGATGGTTTGGGAGGATTGAAGCACATGGGGGGCGGGGGGAGCGTGTGCGAGTAGAGGGGTGAAAGATAGAGGCAGAAACGCGTAGGGATGGGTCCGAGGGCCTCCTCAGAGCCCCTTCCAGCTTGGAATCCAGCAAGGTGAGGCCACAGCACGACGAAGCCTGCCTGCCGTGCAGCCTGAAGGCAGCTCATTGTTCCTCTCCCGAAGGAAGCAATTCAGGCTTGGGGTATTCTTAGCCCTCCTCTGTGACCTTTCCCGACTCCCCCTGGCTGTGGCCTTCAGGTATGGTGACTGTTACCAGGGCTCCTGTGATGAGCTCACCCATGTCCCCATAGCCCAGAGCCTTTGGCCCTTGATGCCATGCTCCAACACCCAAAACAATCCCTTCCTCCCCTATGCCCACACTAACCAGCTTCCTTTCTCTCCCACTCCTCCTGTCCTCAGGGAGAAATCTGTAGTTGGGATGACACCTGTCCGGTGTGGTTGGATTGCAGAGCCCCAGTGCCTAGAGAGGGTCTGCTCTGAGCAGGCAAGAAATATTTTTTGACTTAAAGACCACAGCAAGGTCAGAGACACCTGACAAGTCACATCCTCAGATCTTGCCCCTGAGGAAACCCAGAGCCCCAGCCCCTCACATGTACCACTGCATCAGGAGAACTGGGCTCAGGTGCCACCACTGCCACTGAGCTGACATGAGGTTTGGGTGGCCACTGGCCATTCC
This sequence comes from Saccopteryx bilineata, assembly GCF_036850765.1. NCBI lineage: Eukaryota > Metazoa > Chordata > Mammalia > Chiroptera > Emballonuridae > Saccopteryx > Saccopteryx bilineata. The sequence goes on along the minus strand of NC_089500.1, from coordinate 23,027,991 downwards.
TGGGCCTCAGTGACCCTCTCTGTGGAGTGGAGATAGTCGTATCCCCTTCATCACACTTACACGAAAGGGAAACAGGAGTGGCTGTCAAGAAGCTAAGATTACGCAGTTCAATTCAACCAACAGTCTGAGCTCCTGATTGACCGTCTGAGCTCTGTGCCAGGCCAGGGGATGCAGGATGGACAAGGCTGGCTGCTTCCTGCCTGCAGGCATGATGGTGTGTCTGTTGGGAAAGGTGGATCATATATAACATTTACACAATGGCGAGCACCACAAGTGCTTGGGGTGCAGGCAGCTCTGAAGAAGTGTAACCAGGATTTCAGCGGGTTCAGGGGTGAGGTAAAGTCCTCCTGAGGAGGTGGTACAAAAAGAGGGTGTTTGCGAGGCAGAGAGTGGAAAAAGGGTTCTCAGCAGAGGGTGTAGCATGAAGACTAGAGCTCATGGCCTGTCCTAGCAATAGAGAGCAGTCTGGTGTGGTTGGAGCACAGAGAGCGACAGGGATATGAGAACTGAGGCCAGAGAGCCCAGATGGACCCCCCCTTTTTTTTTTGTATTTTTCTGAAGCTGGAAATGGGGAGAGACAGACTCCCGCATGCGCCCGACCGGGATCCACCTGGCACGCCCACCAGGGGGCGACGCTCTGCCCACCAGGGGGCGATGCTCTGCCCCTCCGGGGCGTCGCTCTGTTGCGACCAGAGCCACTCTAGCGCCTGGGGCAGAGGCCAAGGAGCCATCCCCAGCGCCCGGGCCATCTTTGCTCCAATGGAGCCTCGGCTGCGGGAGGGGAAGAGAGACAGAGAGGAAAGAGAGGGGGAGGGGTGGAGAAGCAGATGGGCGCCTCTCCTGTGTGCCCTGGCCGGGAATCGAACCCGGGACTTCTGCAGGCCAGGCCAACGCTCTACCACTGAGCCAACTGGCCAGGGCTGGACTCTCTTTTTTATTAATTTTATTTTTTTAATGGGGCGACATCAATAAATCAGGATACATATATTCAAAGATAACATGTCCAGGTTATCTTGTCATTCAATTATGTTGCATACCCATCACCCAAAGTCAGATTGTCCTCTGTCACCTTCTATCTAGTTTTCTTTGTGCCCCTCCCCCTCCCCCTCCCCCTTTCCCTCTCCCTTTCCCCCCTCCCCCCATAACCACCACACTCTTATCAATGTCTCTTAGTCTCACTTTTATGTCCCACCTACATATGGAATAATGCAGTTCCTGTTTTTTTCTGATTTACTTATTTCACTTCGTATAATGTTATCAAGATCCCACCATTTTGCTGTAAATGATCCGATGTCATCATTTCTTATGGCTGAGTAGTATTCCATAGTGTATATGTGCCACAGCAGATGGACTCTTATATGAATTAGCATTTTACTTGATTTTAAATCTACAGGTTACTTCTCTCACCTACTAGAAGGAGTCTGGCAGTAGCAATCCAAGGCTAATGTGATGTCCCATATTGTCAAGGACTCAGGCACCTTCTATTAATGGCTCTGCCATTCATGACTTCCATTACCAAAGTCACTCATGCCCCACGATGGCTGCTAAAGCTCCAGCCTTTGTGTCTATATTCCAGAAAATATTTATACAAAGGAGGAAGGAATGGGAATCTTTCTCAAAGTAAGGCTCTTCCTAGAAATTGTATGCACCGTTCTATTTAAATCCTATTGGAAAGATTTCAGTTATACACATGGTCACACTTAACTTCAAGGGAAGCTGGAAAAGTATGTTTTTAGCAGAGAGCCATGAGCCAGGAATGAGAGATTATATTACATGAGCCAGGAAACAGAGCGGGATGGATATTGGGGGATAACTCCAGGCCTCCACTATTGTTATCATGGTTAGAATTTCAGTTAACGAGGACACTCTAGGTCCAGCATGCCATACACTGCATCATGGGCTTGTGGGGCTTCTACCTCACTCCTCCAAATAGAAGCATTCTCTTCCCACCAACACGGTTCATTCAAGGGGCAGCCTACTGTCCTCCATGGGACCTTCAGTCTCCACCAAGGGTGATAAGGCCGCTGGGAGTCTTCACTCCTGCTGCTAGGAGGGGAGGAGGGACAGTGTCTTTATGCTAGCTATGGAAGCACAGAGGGGTACTATAGACAGGTAACTAAACTGGTGGTCAAGCCCAACCGGAAAAGCAGTTTTACTGCTTCCATGGGATAACCTGGGAACCCAGGGTTCCTTGGGAAAATGCGGTTGGAATTCCAAACAACTTATGAATCACAAACAAACCCTTGAGACCCAGGTTGCTTGTGTCCTTTTCTCAAAGACATTTCCATGGCAAACCCTGCTTTCCAACCTGGTCCTCCTTTCCTCTCTTTGGGGAAGAAAGCTCCAGACAGCAGCAGGCAAAGGAACCCTATGTTAGGAAAGTTGTCTGAGCTTCCCTGGGGGCCAGGAGGTGGGCTGTGGGGGAGAAGCCCACTCCTCCCCCAGGACTGCCTCTTACAGGCCCTCTAGGTAGGATGTGGCATTCTGTCCTGGGTGGTCTGTGTAGACTTGGGCACTGGAGGAGTCTGGCTGGGCCCCGGGCGCTCAGGATAGGAGGGAACTGAAAGTCGCCCAGCTTTGGGGTGTTTAAGCTGCTCTCCTGGGGACCAAGAGCTGTGGAGGAAGAAGGAGCCCAGGGGTCGGGCTTCAGCCTGCAGCAGGTGACCTCCTATCCTCTTCCACAGGACATTGCATTTCAAGCAAGGTCTAGGCAACAAGAAAGAATTGAAGGCTTCAGTGAGCAGCTAGGGGGAAGCAGTTGGGAAGGGGAGAGGACTTCTCAGGTTCACACCGCTAGCTGGGGGCAGGACCGGAGCATGAGCGTGTTCTCCTGACACCCGGTGTACAGAGTCTCACCCCACCTCACCCCACGTGGCTGCAGTCCAGCTGGATTAGGTAATAGCGTCCTGATCTCCCGGGAGCAGCCCTCAGATGCTTTGCACTGGCTTCTCCCCAGCTCCAGACAGGGAAACTAAAGGGGAAGGTGAACTCTCACCTTTGCTCTCCAAAGTCAAATTTCAACTTAGTCCCTTAGTCTAGCTGTTCTAAAAAACAAGAGAAAATGTTAATTTTATATCTTTATAGTGACAAATCATATATATGTAGCTATATATGTATATAATCAGATATGTGTGTATATGTGTAATTGGGCATTATAGGCACATGACACACTATGTAAAATCAGTTGGTTTACACAGTGAAAGCAGGATCCTCTCCTCTGCGGGACCCAGCCACAGCGTGGCCTTTCACAGTTTCCTCTGGACCCTAAGATGGTCATGCTTTTTCCTTTTGATTCTCTTGGTTCCTGTTAATGTCATTCTTCGGATTGTTATTAAGCACACACGGTTATGGAAGGAGAGTGAAGCAGGCCAGCCACTTGGGGGAGAGCTGCCCCACTGTAGCACGGTGGTCCAGGTGCGAAGGCCTGCCCCCTGCAGGTGCAAGCTAGGAGACTCTGGGGGCCTCCGGCCCCTGCCTCGGCTGGGTCCTGGGTGAATGAGTCTCTAACCCTTCCCAGACTTTTGTTTCCTGCAGGAGCAAAGGAGGGGGTTGGGTGAGATGCTCTCGAAGATCTCTTTTAGCTCAAATTTCCATGATCCTATTATCTACTTCATGCCCCGTTTCCCCACTTAAAGAAATTAAGAAATAGGGCAGCTTTGAAGATAATAGCTCATTTATGTCCCCGAAGGATTTCAAAGGCATTTACAGATTGCAAGCAAAATGGAGTTCAAATTCGGCTATAATTGGCCTGCCAGAGGCACCCCTTCCCACGTGGTACCTACTAAAAACGGGAGTGTAGCAAGAAAACCCAGGCTCTAGGCTTGGGAGCAGATCCAAGGTGACAAGGGGTCCGGAGCAGTGGCTTCCCCCTCAAGATCTGTCTTTTCACCACCAGGCCACGAGGGGCAACACCTAGAACCTTGGGGTGCATTCTCAAAGAAGTCAGGTTTTCCCTTGGTTTCTACTTGAAACTCCGTTAGCTGGACTTACTGCCTCGGAGCCAGCCTCAGGGCACCCCAAGAAGAATCTTCCCCAGACGCTTGCCTTCCAGGAGTGAGCTGGGGGCGGGGAGGCCCACGGGCCCCAGGGGTTTGGCCCACTCAATAGCAATAATGCAGCTCTGTCCTGGATATCCTCCTTGTGATTCATGTTCTGGTTTTGAAAACCCTGAAGAGCAGCATGGAAGCCACCTAAATAGATGGTGACATAGCCGTGCCTGACTCGTGTGGACCAGTGAAAGCTTGTTCCCTGCAGACACAGGGTGACTTGGTCTTCGCCCGCAAAATTATGGGGACCTGCTTCGGTGAGCAAATGAGAGAGATTTATGATAACCATGCCAAGCTCAATTGCATTTCAGTAGGTGTGTCCTTTTCTTTCTTTCTTTCTTTTTTGTGTGTGACAGAGACAGAGTCAGAGAGAGAGGGACAGATAGGGACAGGCAGACAGGAAGGGAGAGAGGAGAAGCATCAACTCTTCGTTGGGGCACCTTAGTTGTTCATTGATTGCTTTCTCATATTTGCCTTGATCAGGGGGCTATAGCAGACCGAGTGATCCCTTGTTCAAGCCAGTGACCTTTGGCTCAAGCCAGCGACCTTGGGGTTTCAAACCTGGGTCTTCTGTGTCCCAGTCTGATGCTCTATTCACTGCGCCACTGCCTGGTCAGGTGGTGTGTCCTTTTCTTTAAGCCACAGAAGCACAGGGTACTATGGAGATGTCTTCACTCAGCCCCTCCATTTTACACAGGTGAAGACTGAGTCAGGAAGGAAAAAAAATCATAGGATGAGACAGTGGCAAAGGGCAAGCTAGACCCCAGGGCTCTTGTATGAAGGCCACAAAGATCTTTCCACACCTCCGAAAGAGTGTAGCGTTAAAGCAAGGCCAGCCTCTGCTGCTTCCAGAAAGGAAGGTCACAAGGGCATAGGTTTTGCCCAATTTGTTGACTACTGTATCCCAGCGCTTGGCCCTGGGTTGTAAATGCTCAGCGAATATTATAATAGTTGACCAAATGAATGGGAGTTATAACACCTTCTAAACCAGAGGGGTCTGAATAAATGTGGTTTTGCTGTGCTGTCAGCTGAGAAAACACCTCTGGGCTTCGAATGTGGCCCTGAGCATGCTTAATTCTTCCACCGCCTTTGTCTGAAGAGGAAGGAAAGGTCAGGTGTTCTACCCTGCGGAATAGATGGCTGTGTTTTAGGTGATAGAAATGTTGAAAGGAGCACACCACCATCCCCCAGCCGGATCTGCCTTTGTCTGCATCGCTCCAGCTTTCATAGGAGCTGCCCAGCCTGCAAGTGATGCCGGCGCCTGGCTCCTTGCGGGACCTTTGCTGCCCCTTGACTTAAGGCGTCTATGTTAAGTCAGCGGGAGCGCCCAGCAGTGTCTTCTCGGGTTTCCCAGAGAACTTCATGACAGCACAGTGGTTATTCAATGCTGGAGTCATGACAGGAATAGTAGGATTTCTGAAAAGCTTCTAAACTGGAAGAAAGTGTTCCTTTCTGGAATGGCTTAAGTTGTAGCTCTGTCTTGGGACCTTTCTCTATCCTTCCTAGTCCTGAGATGGGTGAATTCATTAATTTACTCATTCATTCATTCATTCAGTTAACATACACTTTGAATTGTCCACTATTTATCAGGTGCTCTGCTAGGGGTTAAGGAAATGAGAGGAAACAAAACAGTCTTGGAGAGTGAAAATGCAAGTCTAGCAAAAGGCCTTCTGTGTCCTGTTGGAAAAAAATGGATTTTCTGAAACTGGCTTAGGGCCCAATGTTCTCCCATTGGGCTTCTGGGATTCACACCAAGAGGAAATTCATCATATACTTAATTTCCAAGAAAAAGGAAATAAATCACCAAAGCAAAACAGCACTGTGGACCTTATAAAGCAAACACAACAGGAAGACACTGGGGTTGGGTGGATGAAAGGCTCCTTCCAGGCCGCCCATCTGCTGCGGGATGTGGGATTTCTTCTTACAGATGCTGGGTTTTGGGGGTTTTCCAAGGACCTCGTGGGATTTAGTTTCCTATTCAACTGGTCCAACCCTCTCCAGATGTTGAGTAGACCAGATGACTCTTGCTTTATAATTCAGCAATTCAGGGATTTTCAGGATTGGAGTTTAAATGAGAGGATTGCATTCATGTTTAGCATGGTTGGTAGGGAACAATTTGTCCATAGCAGTAACCTGGAAGGGAAGTGGGCTCCTACTTGAAGAAAAGTGGCTCTCTGTTCTATGCATTGGTGCCAAAGCCCTGTACTGACACTGTGACAGAGTAGAATTGGTTTTTGAATGACAGACGGGTCTATTGGGTCCGTTGTCTGGTATCCTCATAATCAGGCGGTTTCAATGAAAAGGTAGCCCTCAACCTGGGGCTTAAAACCCACATTGCCTAAAGCTTCCAGCATGGAGCAAGTTGTGTTTGCATAACCTTTGGCAGCAAACTTTACCAAGCAGGACTGAGTTTCCCCCCAGACTTCTGTGACTGTGTGCTCCAGTCGAGACCAGACTTCAGCCCTCTTGACTGTCAGACTAGAAGTTTGATTCTTAAGCATCAGCTTCACTTCAGTGCTTTAAACAATCCAGATCACTGGGCTCTACCCCTTGATGTTTACTGCAGCTGGTTTGGGATGAAGGCAGGCATCTATATTTTTAATCACCTCCCCATGGGATTTTGATGACTAGTTTGGATTGAAAGCCATTACCTGAGGCGGCCAGCAAGTATCCAAGTGTGGTACCCTTGGTAGCACCCTTACCTGGCGATCTTGTTAAACATGAAGATTTCTGGGCCCCTCCCAAGAGCTACTGAGTGAGAACCTATGTGGTAATTTTGATACAATCTGATAGTGGAAAATGACTGTGCTAGGCCTTGTCTGCCTCCCTCCTCCTCCATGAACCTGTGTCTTGGGCAAAGAAATCCCTCCCACAAAAACTTTATTGGAAGCTCACTAAGTGAGTTCAATGAAGATGCGGACTGGGCCTGCCTAATGTTGGCTGAGATTGTCTTGGGATGTGAAGTCTGGAACAGAAAATAAAAGATGATGGTTAAATCATTCACCCCCCCCCCCCACCTCCTTTATCACCCTGCCCAGGGCCATTGAGTGAGAAACCAAGCCGGAGCAAGTCATGGGATAGAGGAGCAGAAAGGAGCCCATCAGTGTCCCCCGCTTCCTGGTGGGTCCAGGGTACCCGGGTCACCTGGGTCAAAGTTTGTCATGGGTACTGTCCCTGGCCTCATCAGCAGAAGCCAGCTGGACCTCCTGTGGAGGCAGTTCAGTTCTGTAGTGCAGCTCTCCTTGGGACAGCTCCATGGATGGGTCATGAAGCACGTGCTGTGCACCAGAGCCTGGCTGTGAATAAAGAAGGGGTTGACTGGTGCTGAGAGTCCGGCATGATGGTGGAAACCAGAGGCCGGAGCAAGAGAGCTCGCATTCAGACCCTGTTCTGCCATCCACTGGCTATGTGATCTCGGACAAGCCACTGAACCTTTTTGAATCTCAACATCCTCATTTTTTTTTTCACATATCCATTCACCCAATGGCTGTTTATTAAACACTGACTCAGGGTGAGCTAGACTTGACCACATGTCATTTCTGAGAGCTGGGTACAGAGTGAATGGGCCACCACGTTAGGAGGTTTCCTGAGGACAAGGCAGAATTCCTTTAGGGTAGAGCAGAGGGACCGCTTCTGCACAGGAGTGCTCTGCGAGGAGTGCCGGTGGCTGTGGGTTGGCGGGCAGGCCCTCGAAGGCTGAGCTGTCAGCCGTGCTTCGGCAGTGCCCAGTGCAGGGGCACTTTAGAAGCCAGCGCCTTCAGAGGCTGCTGATCAGGAGCTCTGGCTGGAGAACGGAGGAGCTCATTGTGGTGCTGGCCTTGCCACTCACTTGCTGGGCATCCTTGGTTGAGTCACTTCATTTCTTCCTGCCTCGGGGCAGGGAGCCATAAACCTGCCACTCACTGCCCCTACCGGGGGTCCTGTGCACAAGTCAGCCTGGAAACAGGGCTCTGCGACATGAGGACATCTTTGTTACCTCCACTACCCCCTGGGTGGGACACCTTAGGCTCACCCCCAGCTCACTCCATGTTCTAGCTCGTTTCAGTCCTGAAAGAGAGGGCCACCATCCGGGGAACTAGCTCACGTTACCCTGGCAACAGGCAGGTGTGGTCCTGGGAAGGGCAGTTCCTGAGGGTTAGGGTTCTCCTGTTAGGATGGCGGAGGGGAGGCAGGGCTAGGATCTGAGCCTTCTCTTGCTCTGGCTACAAGAACAAAAGGTTCTGTTGCCTCTGCTGGGATGTTTTATCCATACTTGTTAAACCCTGTACATTTTGAGAGGGACAAAATCCATATGTTCCCTTTATTCTGGCCACACTGCAGTGCTGTTATGTAAGGGCTGCGTGGTGTCCATGAAGCCTCCTGGGGCCCAGGGAAAATGAGATTTCTCACCCCTGAACCCCTCTCTCCGTCCTTTCCCCACAGCCTCCCCATGGCACCTCTAGCTCCACTGAGGGGGGGGGACGTCCTGCTCTGCAATAGGGAGCCGTGTGTGTGTGTGTGTGTGGGGGGTATGGACTTAAAACTCCAAAGGTAATGAGTGGACACAGGCTCCGCATCCCTCTCATTATTTACCCCAAGGGTGTGGTCCCCTCCAGAGCTGTGAACTTGAGACCACAGCTCGTGGTCTAGCATGGCCAGTGCTCAGCTGAAGGCCAGGGCTAATCACAACGCACATTTCCACAGAGTGACACACAGGGTTTCTTTCATCCCGACAACCACCTGTGAAGGTGGCCACCTGGCCAACCAGATGAGGAAAGTGAGGCCCGGGGGTGAGAGCCTGGGCTGGACTGACCCAGGGAGCAGTGGGCTCTGTCTCGGCCTCCTGACTCCCGGCCACCCTCCCTGTCCTTCCGGGGAGGACTGTCCTGGGTGATGCTTCCCAGAGAACAGGTCACCGAGGTGGCGTCTGTTGCCTTTGATGGTGCAATTCAAGGTGCTGTAGTGATAAGAGAGAGCACAGTGTCAAGGATATGGAGGGCTTAGCAAAGCCCTGCTGATGCTGAGGATGGGGCCACGCACCCCAACAGCAGCGCCATGGGCTCCGTGACCTCCTGCCAATCACCCCCAGGGCAGACATGTACAAATAGCCCTCTCTGGTCCTTGTCAAGACTGGACCCTCCCCAGCATCCAAGGGATAGGAAGACTTATCTGCATCATGCCCTGGGGAAGCTCAGAGGTTAGGCCTGCTCCTGCCCCAGCCCCAGCCCCAGCCCCCAGCCTCCTGCCCCCAGTCTCCAGTCCTCAGTCCTCAGTCTCCAGTCCCGGCCCCCAGCCCCCAGCCCCCAGTCTCCAGTCCCGGCCCCCAGCCCCCAGTCTCCAGTCCTCAGTCTCCAGTCTCGGCCCCCAGCCCCAGCCTCCTGCCCCCAGCCCTCAGTCCTCAGTCTCCAGTCCCGGCCCCCAGCCCCCGGCCCCCGGTCCTCAGTCTCCAGTCCCGGCCCCCAGCCCCCAGCCCCGAGTCCCCAGTCCTCAGTCTCCAGTCCCAGCCCCCAGCCCCCAGTCCCAGCCCCCAGTCCCCAGTCCCCAGTCCTCAGTCTCCAGTCCCGGCCCCCAGCCCCAGTCTCCTGCCCCCAGCCCTCAGTCCTCAGTCTCCAGTCCCGGCCCCCAGCCCCTGGCCCCCGGCCCCCGGTCCTCAGTCTCCAGCCCCATACCCTTAAGTGCTCGGACAGCTGCCTGCTTCCCCAGAAGCAGATGGACAGTGGCTCCCACAAAGGGGATGTGTAGCCCTCGTGCTGCGGTTCCCATGGCAAACTCAAACCCCTCCTGTTTCTAATTACTCCTGGTGTTTTTTTCTTCCCGGTGTCAGCAGGCCAGGCTGGGGCATTCTCGTCATCCTGGTCCCCCCACCCCACCAAGGGCCTGGGGAGCCCTCTTACAGTCAAAAAACTGGGGCCCAGGTGGCTTGGACACCATTGAGAGGGATTTTGTTTCTTAAAATATTTTATTTTAATAAATAAATACATTTTATTGTGGTAAAATATACATAAATAATTTATCATTTTAACCACTTTAAGTGCAGTTTTAAACGCAAAGTTATCATTTTAAGTGCATAGGTCAGTGGCACAAAGCTCATTCACAAAGTTGTACAATCATCGCCATCATGCATCTCCATAACTCTTCCATCTTCTCCAACTGTTTCCCACACACCCTGAGACCCGGTCTCCGCTTCCCCAGGCCTGGGAGCCTCCGTTCCACTTTCTGTCTCCATGAGTTTGACTTCCCTGGGAGCCTCACACAAGTGGAATGATACAGTATTTGTCTTTTTGCGTCTGGCTTATTTCCCATAGCATATTGTCTTCGGGGTTCACCTCTGTCGTGTCATGTGTCAGGGGCTCCTTCCCTACTCACGGACCTTTATGCCTCCTCTTGTGTCCTCAGTCTTTAGTTTTGAAACTTAAAAAAATAAAGGCAATGGAATTCTCTCTCGACTTTTTTCTTCCCCAAACGGAAATCTTAACCTGGAAGCTTAGTAAACAAGGCTCACAAGAGCAGAGGTAGCTGAACTGAGGGGAACTGGGGCCCCACACCCTGACTTTGGTGTCCCTGGAGACCCTTTGCCGGAGGTTTTGGGCCCACGGCTTGCCATGTCCCAGAGAGGGGGACGATCTGGTTGATGGTGGGCCCACGTGTAAGTGCTGAGGGGCCTGGCCTCCCTCCATCCCTGCCATTCCTCCTTCCTCCTCTGCTTTCCTCCTAAACCTTCTCACCATGTCTTCAGCCAGGACCTCCAGACCTTCTAGTACAAACGAAGGCCCAGAAAAAGTTAAAAACGTCCTTTGTTTGGGGGGGATTAGGAGTCTCTTCTTGCAGACTCCCCTCCCACCCCCAGGCTGAGCTTATGTGTCTGTCTCAGTTTTCCAGGACCTGGCTGGGGCCTCCCCTCCCTCCCCTCCAACCCCCTTTCACTGCCCTCCCCCCCCCCCCCCACACACACTCTCCAGGCCCTCGGAGCCTCTGGTTCCTCCCATGCTGTCCCGGCTGCGATCTGTTCTGTTCCCACTGGCCTCATCTATAAATCAGGTTCTGTTCCCTTTCATCAAAAATCACTCGGCATGAGCCCCGTGTCCTCAGCGCCTTGGGGGCATTAACTGCACTATGAGTTACTACATGGGTCTATGAGTTACTGCATGGGTCTATGAGTTACTACATGGGTCTATGAGTTACTACATGGGTCTATGAGTTACTACATGGGTCTATGAGTTACTACATGGGTCTATGAGTTACTACATGGGTCTATGAGTTACTACATGGGTCTATGCACGGGAGCTCTAGGTCCATCAGATGCTGCTTGGCTCCTGGTGGTTTTATGTGAAGGTCTAGAGCACATGGAATTCCAGTCCCTGGGACAGGCAAGGTGGGCATGACATTTTGGGTTGGGAGCAGCTCAGGGAGTGGAGTACCTTTGTTTGACCCCCCTAAGTCCATCGTGGCAACCCTGGACTTACCGACTGTGTGCCAGGCGCTGGGCTAAGGCAACAACAAGACAAGTTATACCCTGTCCGCGATCAGAACGGGCAATTTTGGGCCAGTAACTTCATCTCCTTTTGCTTCTATTCCCTTTTCTATAAAATGGGATGATGATATCTCCTAGTGTGGGATTAAATGCGATACAGCATGTAGAGTGCGTGGAGCAGGCGGCACAGTCAGCCCCGCCGGCAAGCGCGGGCCACGCTGAGTATCCCTTCCCCCGTGGCGGAGGGGCAGGCTCTCTGTACCTGCTTAGACCCCTGGCTTCGCCTGACCTTCCTGTCTACTTTAAGTCCTTTCTAAAATCAACATACAAGAGGGAGGGAATGACATTTATTGGCTGGCTTCTCTATGTCAAGAATCTCCGTGAGGTAAGCATTAGTATGCCTGTTTCTCAGACAAGGAAATTGAGGTTTAGGGCTGTCAAGAAGCGTGCTCAGGACAACAGGGTCAGGGCGTAGGAGAGGGCACCGCCCTGTCCCAGCCTGCCCAAGGTTGACCTTTGCTCCCGGTGAGCAAAGAGGAGCAGAGGCTTGACTGGAACAGAAGATGCAGCCCTGGGCAGATGTTTTTGTCAGGGGTCTTTTGAAGCCTCCCGATGGGACCCCAGGGCCCACCTGTGCACTGAAATCGTAGACTAGAATTTGCAGGATGTTGCAAAATTATGGCCTGTGACTTGAGAAAGAATTTTTTTGGGAGCCTCAGTTCAGTTCATTTGAAGTTAATTCAGTGAACATCAGTTAAGGACTTTTTTTTTTTTTTATGTGGAGGGTTTGGAAGGAACTCAGAGATGGAAAACCAAGGCCCTGCACCCGGGGAGCATCCAGATAACTGGGCAGAGACACTAAGATAAGCACTGTGACTGTGGCCACGAGGTATCTTAGCTCCAAGTCAGTTCAGGGACTGACAATGGGTTATTCTGCATTGTGAGTATGTTTCTATGAAAGATCTTAAGGAGGTATAAAATGTATCCCATTTAATTACATCTCTAGTAAACAGCCCTTAATGAAAAGAATAAAGTTTCATAAAACCGAGACTGGGAATTTGAGACGACAGTGACTGTCATCCCTCCGCCCTCTCCTGCAACAGGTACTTATTGGAACCCGCTATGTGCTAGACACACACTCGTGAGGAGCTTCCATTTAGGTGAGGGAGGCAGACAAATAAAAGGCAATATCAAACCAAAAACTGCTCTAAAAAGGAAGTCTAATTTTCACAAGAAAGGCAGTGTCAACACTGCTTCAAAATGGCTGTGCACGGAGGTGTCCCAGGAACCCCCGGGAGGGTGGTTCACTCAGATCTGGGGCTGGGGTGGCTGGAGGAAGTTTTCTGGAAGAAGTGATGTAGGAGAGGTGACTGAAGGACAGAGTGTTTTGTCAGGAGGTCAAGGTGGAGAGGTGGAGAGAGGGCATCACGTACAGAGGAAAGCGTGTATGAGGGCTCTGTGAGCCAAGTGTATGGCAGGTAGGGAGAGGGTGAAATTCATTTTGCTTGAGGGCAGATGCATGGGGGTTAAAGAAAGGCTTCAGGGAGGAGCTGGTGTTTGGGGCATTGTGGGATGAGTAGGAGTTTGATAGTGAAAAGTTGAGAGCACTCTGGGCAGAAGGAGGGGCCTGAGCCCATAAATGCACGGTGTGTATAGGGTGTGATGTTCAGGCCGCCCTGTCTAGGGCAAAGGGCACAAGAGGGTGGGATATGGCATGATCAGGCGTTTGAGAGGAACGTCTGGGGCAGGAGGCTGCTAGTAGGTGATGGTGGGCTGCATGAGGGAGGTGGTACAGAAATGGAGAGGTAGGACAGGTTCAAGAGGCATTTAGGAAGAGGGGGCTGGGTCTTGGCAGCTGGTGAATTACAATAGTTGAGAGATGAGGCTGGTGGATGATGGCCCTGGGGTTTGCATTTTAGCTAGCTGCTCTATGATCCTGATGCAGACCTCATTCACGAGCCAGGGGACCTCTCAGCCACTATTCATTTGTATTGAAGGAGCAAACTCAAGGGTGTAGTGTTGAAAATGAGATAAGGATCCCACACCTGTCCTCTGGTAGCCTACCTCTAATCTGCACAGTAATACACACAAGTTTCTCCCTTTGCCTTTCCTACAGGTGAGGAAGCAGGCTGGGTAGCCGCTGAAGGCCACATTGCAGGTAGGGTCAGCACTAGGGCTAGATGCCAGACCCTTGGGGCACACCCTGTGAACTTCATCCCTGTGAACATGCTTTGTGGGAGGACAGGGTGACAGTGGTGGCCTTTTGCACCTCTGTCTCTATAAATCACCACCAAACTTGGAAAGGCTTCAGGGTGTTTGGTGGAAAGCTCTGAGGTGTCTTTGCTGGGGATGTCTAACCTTCCATAGCCTTCCAACCCCTTTCTCCACCCCCTCCCCCAGTGTGGATCTGATAGAACTAACCAGAGCTGACTATATGTTAAATGCAGGGGCCCCAGAGCCCACACTGGGCTCACCTGCTCCTAGTGGGGCTGGGTGGGGAGGGCAGGAGGGCATCAAAGGGAAGCAGCTGGCTTCGCTCCCCAGGGCTCCCAGGTCTGGAGGAGGTGGTGATGGACAGGGGAGGCTTTGTTGCCTCCTTGTTCCTGCTGAGAGTCCCCAGTCCCTCAACCCTGTCCTCTTGTCGACCTTGTGATGAGAGAGGAGAGCTGGGAACGCTATGGTCCTGGCAAGTCACTCACTCAGTCAAGGAAAACCCTCTTTGCTCTCTAGGGGGGGGGGGCATCTAGTCCAGAGGTTTTCAAGCTTGTTGACCCCAGTTGTCCCCACTTTGACAAACATAGAACCCTCTTCTTTAAATACAACTTGAAATTTAAGAGAGCAAATACATTTAAGAGGGCCAAGAGCTGGTTTCTGGTTCTGATGAACCCCTGTCCCTCCCTCCCAGTACATTTTACAGATGAGGGAAGTCCAGAGAGGTTGAGTGAGCTGTGAGAAGTCCCACAGTGATCTGGCCTCTGGGCCTGGACAACATCGGCCCACATCTTTTCCTCCCGACGCTGTCCTTTCCACCTGGCCCCGAATAGCAAGGGTTCCTCGTTAGGCTGCTTTTCAAGTACTTTCCCTGCCCGTGGCCCTCCCTGCTGACCGCAAAGCTGTGGCCTCTCTACAGGTAGCCACAGTATACCCAGCCCCCTGGGGAGCTAAAGAGCTTTCTGAACTTAAAGGATGTGACTTCAGAACCACAGACCACAGGGAGGAGGAGTGTGGTGCACAAGGTGTGTTTCAAGGTCCCTTCAAGAGATGTTGCCCTGTGAGTACTTGCTCCTGAGCTCCTAACTACAGGAGGGGTCATGCTGCCCCAGGGGTCCTGGCCCGCTGGGGAGTTCCTGCCACTTGGCTGCCTGGTGGCCTCATCGCAAATGGAAGAGGGCAGAGAGATGAAGGGAAGTCCAAAGGCGAAGGCCATGCCCTATCTGGAAATACCTCCCAACCGTGGTCTCCAGTTCTCGCCATCAGTGTGCCTGTGCTGCTGGGTTCAACTGCTTGCTTGCTGAAAGCTTTTTAAAAACAGCTTACTGTCCCTTCCACCTGCACTTTACCCTCCACCTCTGGGCCTCAGTTTCCTTCTCCGTAAAATAGGAGAGTGTGGGAGGCTCTTTCCATCGCCTTTCAGCTCTGCCATCTTTGACTTGGTGACTCCTAAGGAAAAGAAGGAGGGACAGGGCACTGTCTGGAATTAGGGGACCACAAAGGAAGCCTGAGTCACTGCATGTGCACCTTTGGGAGGGGACAGAGTCTCAAGTGGCCAGTCTGGTGCTTCCCGGGTCGAGGGTCTGGAGGTGGGCCCTGGAGGAGGGTGTCCCTGGGTCTGTCTTTCTTTCTCCCCATTGGCTTGAGTTGTGCAGAAGCATCCACTGAAGGCGGCCCAGGACCTTGCTCCAGGGTTCACTGGGAAGGAAGTGAAAGCAGTAGTGATGCAGACCACCCCACCATCAAGCCCAGTAGCAGTGTAACAGTCACACTGGTGCCTGTTTGGCGCTTACATGGTGCCCACGCGCCTGTCTTTCTCCAGTCCCCGAGCTTCTGAGCCTGCTGCCTTAGGCCGACGTGGTGCTCGCGGCTGGGGCTGAGGACTGCCAGGTGGGTGGGAGCTGGCGCGGTGACTTCTGCGGTCCCCCAGCTCCCAGTCTCTGGGGACCCAGATCCTGGGTTGGATGCTGCGGTGCGTGGCCCCCACTAGATAATGTGAAAGGGGCCAGAACACGAGGGCTGCCCTCCTGGGTCAGGTCCGCCACACTCTCCCAGCTCTCCTTCCCAAGGTCTCAACAAACCCCAGAGCCTGCCCCCTGGTGGAGAAGGAAGGGAAGGGAAGGAGACCTGCACAGAATGCAACCCTGGCCGAGCTTGGGTTTCTATCTCTGAGAAATGAACACGTCGTTGAGAACATCTTCCACTCTGGGTTCTTCTGGCCGCGTGCGGGAGGGTAGGTGTGAGAGCAGTGCAGCCTCGGGCTCTACACTTTCCTGGGTCTCAGTCTCCCCATCTGTAAAACGGGACAACACCATCACTCTGCCCTCCGCATGGAATGAGGAGAGGGAAGCCAAGCTGTTCTGCAGTGAGGAGGGATTGTTGTTACTGCTAGTCCAGCTCGGGGACCAGGACAGGGACGTCCTCTGTCGTCCACAACGACACCAGCTTTCCATCTAGACTTGTCTCTGAGGAGCCCGGCTCTCCCGTTTCGGTCCAGCCCCAGGAAACTGACCAGGCCCTGGCAGCTCTACGCTTCTCCGCCCATCCTTCTTCAAGAAGAATGTTTCTGCTTGAAATCCCACCACTGATGTTTGTGCATGTGTGTGTGTGGGGCTCCCTTTCCTTTCATGGTAGGGACTGGCTCCGCCAGGGCTCTGCCCAGAGCTGGGGCTCGAGTCTCTTCTGTCTGGAAACACCACTGGCTCCTATTTTCTATCCTCTCCCAAATCCGTTGCTCTTTCCTTGAATGTTTCTTCAAGAAGAATGTTTCTGCTCTTTCCTTTCAGCAGTGTCACCGCTGACACTGCTCAGGTGCCCAGCCTCCAGGCTCCCCGGGCCCTCCGCTGCCTCAGTGCTGGCCCCTCTCAGGTCCTCCTGTTTCCAGAGAGCCTTCCTGGAGGGAAAAGCATCCTTTAGGATTCTCAGGAACAAAACCCCAGTGGTGGGATTTCAGGGACCGTCCATGAGAAGGTATTTTTGGGGAAATGCATTTTCCCTGGCTCTCTGCCCCAACATTCAGCTCAGGTACCTGTGTGCCTGCCCCTCCCTCAGGCCTCCCAGGCAGGGTGCTGCTCAAGGGCCCTGCCTCTGGGCCTCCGGAGGTGCTGGGAGACAGAGCTGCGGCTGGTCCAGGCTCTCCTGGGCGCTGCCTCCTCTGCAGCCAGGAGGCTTGGGAGGTTTGCTTTCTGAATGAGAGGCTGCAAGGATTTCAAACACAACTTTTGGCAGCTGAGCAGCTGGGTCCCTGGTGGCACAGGTACCTCCTGGACCACAATTTCCCCTCCTGAGAAGGGCCGGCCCCTGGGTGGCAACCTGGGTCCCTCAGGTCTGAGACTAGGGAGGCAATGGGGCGCTGTGGGAGGCCACCCTGGACTGCAGCAGTCAGGCCCCGCCCACGGCTCTGGGCTGCAGATGGGCTGCAGAGCTAGGGTGGGGCTGGGTTTGGGTTTCTGCAAACCTGTGGATTCCAGAGATGAGACTTTTTAAAAAAGAATCCTTCCCCTTGTATGTCATTTAATGTTTGCAAATGAATTAATGACCAATTCATCTAGTGTCAGTCTCTTGGTTTTCCATTGTTTTTTTTACCTACTGCAGAAGGTAAGATTTGCCCACCCCATGAATCTGGCAGGCTCTGATTTTTCCTCCCTCCCTCCCTCCCTCCCTCCCTCCCCCTCTCTCCCTCCTCCCTCCCTCTCCTTCCTTCCTTCCTTCCTTCCTTCCTTCCTTCCTTCCTTCCTCCCTTCCTTCCTCCTTCCCTCCCTCCCTCCCTTCCTTCCTTCCTTCCTATAGGAAGGGAGGGTGAAAAGCATCAACCTGTAGTTGCAGCACTTTAGTTGTTCATTTATTGCTTCTTGTATATGTCTTGACTGGGGCCGAGCCACTGTTCCCTTGTTCAAGCCAGTGACCTTGGGCTTTTCATGCCAGCGACCTTTGGGCTCAAGCTGGTGAGCTTTGGGAATTGTGTGGATGATTCGCCCACTCAAGCCAGTGACCCTGTGCTGGTGAGCCCACGTTCAGAGCCAGCGACCTCGTATTTCTAACTGGCCATGCTTTACCCACTGTGCCACAAACCACTGCTAGGCAGGCCCGGCAGGCTCTGTTGACACTTGTATTTCCAGCTTTTCCAACCAGGCATGGTTTCCTCTGTGGGGTGGGGGAGAAAGAGGCTCACAGAGCTTCAGTGCTGGCCTGCGGCTTCAGTGAAGGGCTGAGCCTGGGACTCTCAATCTCCTTGTCCCTAGGCCAGCTGGGCCAGGTCATGGGCCCATCATGTGTCCCTGTTCCTCTCACCAAGTCAGGCCGAGGGTCCAGCCCAGGCAGGGTCGGAGCTGGCTGATGAGCTGGACTTGGGCCGGGACCGTGGCTGCCCAGGAGGCAGAAGGTCAGTGTTGGGGGCTGAGGACAGTGCCACAGTTTCAGAATGGTAAAAACATAATTCTACAAATATGCAGTAAGTTTGAGTCAAAGATTTATTCAAGTAATTAATGAGGGAACCAGCAGGATGATAGTTCAAAGGAGGGATTAAAAATTATGCATACACATACACATCAATTAGGAAAAAGAATACTGATATAAGATTGGTAAATTAGAGTCAAAGCTGGTTAACGTCCAGCAAGTAATAAAGCCATATCTTTTGGTGTTACAGTCTTCACTGGATAAAAATCATTTGCATCTTATTAGTTTTCTAAAGATAGTGTCTAACTTTATAGAGACCCGGCTGTACCAATAGTCAGTAGTAAGTCAAACAGTTATATTGGCTGAGAAAGCCAGACGGCTCTTAGGCAGGACTGTTGGACAGTGTTCTAGTGTGACTTTGAAAAGATGCCCAGTGTTCTTCATGTCTCACGTCAAAGTTTTGGATATTTTTTTATAATAGCAGGTGATAGGAGGTAAAACTGAGGGGTTCTAGCCGAGAGAGCCCGAGACAGGGAGGCACAGCAGGGTGCTCCTAGCCCAAGGGGCCCCCCCCCGCCTTCACCTACTTGGTTGACCCCTCCCCTCATCTAGAACTCCACTCTGGTTATGAGAACAACCTGAACACTTTATGACGGACATGAGTCCTGGAGGGCTGGGGTCGGCTTCTTGAGGACCCACAGGTGATGTGTGTGCATGTGTGTGTGTGGGGGCTCCCCTTCCTTTCATGGTAGGGACTGGCTCCGTCAGGGCTCTGCCCAGAGCTGGGGCTCGAGAGTCTCTTCTGTCTGAAAACACCACTAGCTCCTATTTTCAATCCTCTCCCAAATCCATTGCTCTTTCCTTGAATGTTTCTGCGGACATATTACCTCACCACACACGAAGGCACATGTGTAACACCTCCCGTGTGGGCAAACCCCCTTACTCAAGCCAGCCACCCAGCAGAAAGGGGCCATCCTTACCTTCCACCTCTCACGTGGGACCCAGGCCAGCCCATTCTGCACTTCTGCATGAATTAGAAAATATCTCTTGCCCTGGCCGGTTGGCTCAGCGGTAGAGCGTCGGCCTAGCGTGCGGAGGACCCGGGTTCGATTCCCGGCCAGGGCACACAGGAGAAGCGCCCATTTGCTTCTCCACCCCTCCGCCGCGCTTTCCTCTCTGTCTCTCTCTTCCCCTCCCGCAGCCAAGGCTCCATTGGAGCAAAGATGGCCCGGGCGCTGGGGATGGCTCTGTGGCCTCTGCCTCAGGCGCTAGAGTGGCTCTGGTCGCAACATGGCGACGCCCAGGATGGGCAGAGCATCGCCCCCTGGTGGGCAGAGCGTTGCCCCTGGTGGGCGTGCCGGGTGGATCCCGGTCGGGCGCATGCGGGAGTCTGTCTGACTGTCTCTCCCTGTTTCCAGCTTCAGAAAAAAAAAAGAAAAAAAAAAAAGAAAAAAAAAAAAAGAAAAAAAAAGAAAATGTCTCTTAACCGCGGCAGACACAGCCAGAGCCCAGGCACACGCATTTCCGCCCCACGCACCCCTGCGAGGGACATCTTTGTGCCCGCACAGACAGCAGCACATCTACACCGTCCAGGACTTCTGAAACCCTGGGGTCTAGCCACCCAGAAGCAGAAGGTGATCTCAGTGACAGCCAATGTGGGCGATGCTGGCGGCCAGCCCTGCTCCGGGGACGGGGGCAGACTTACCTCACTGACCACCACCTGAAGAGCCAGGAAGTCCTGAGAACTCAACTTGCTCAGCTGGGCTCTAGAGTCAGACAGATCTGGTTCAAAACCTGCCTCTGCCACTTAACGGCTGTGCAGCCTCTGACCCCCTGAATCTTGTCTGATGGGAGCCTTAGAAGCGGGAAGGTGTGCGCTGTGTGGCGGGGCGGGGCCGGCTCCTGGCATCGCCGAAAGCAGGGAGGGCTCGGAGCTCCAGCCTTTCCCTTTAGCTTCCTGCTGTTCACGGGCGTGTGCGTGCGTGTGCGCACACAGGCTGCTGCAAGCTGGTTTCCTAATTCCAGAAACTTCTTTTCATTTAGGTGCAAGTAATTAGAGACGGTGAGGGATGCCTCCTACACAAGGATAAACTTAAAAAAAATGTTTTTTCTTAATTTTTATTTGTTGATTGTAGAGAGAGCGAGGAAGAGAGAGAGAGAGACATTGATTTGATGTTTTCTCTGAACCTATGTACCTTGATTGGTCTATGTCACCCCATTAAAATTAATAATTTTTTTTAAATTTATTGATTGTAGAGAGAGTGAGGAAGAAAGAGAGAGCGAGAGAGGGTGAGAGAGAGACATTGATTTGTGATTCTCTTATTTATTCATTCATTGGTTGATTCTTGTATGTGCCCTGACCAGGGATCGAACTCACAACCTTGGCACATCAGGACAATGCTCTAACCAACTGAGCTACCGGTCAGGGACAGATAGACTAAACAGGGAGAAAACAGGAACACAAAGCGGTCAAATGCATGCCTTGATTTCACCATGGAAGGGACTCCTTCAGGGACAGAAACAAGAGCACAGGCCAAGCATCTGGAGTTGTGTCCCAACCTCTGCACCAGCTCACAACCCAAGACTGAGACAGTGCCCTCCTTCTTGCCTGCCAGGTGTCCCCAACATTGGATTGTCCTCAGGACTTTGAACCCAAGCTTGGGCATAATGGATGGAGGACTTGGGAGCAGGGAGTCCCATATGTGACACACCCAATAGTGTGACAGATGGGTCCTCCAAGGAAAGGCACAGCAGAGGACTGTGTTTCTGGAAACTTCCCAAGTTCTTGGCACCATGTGGGCTGGGTGGATTTTTCTGCTGATTTTCCAATGGGCTCAGTTAACCAAATCCAGCGGGTGTCTCCGCAGCCTGCTGGCTTCCCTTTCCCTTTGAAAGCTCTGGAGGGGAAATCTGAGACGTGCCTGAGATTCACCACAATGCTGTCTGTGTAAGGGCGGCCGGGATGGGAGAAGCCCTTCAAAGCCCAAGATTCTTAGAAACAGGAAGCGGCCTGCTGCCTGCTGCCAGGAGTCAGCGAGGTCTGCCTCCCGGGCCGGGCCTGGAGTTCAGTCTTCGTGTCGGCTGCGGGGGCCAGGCGTCCCTTCTTCCTGCCCTCCAGCTTGGAGGAGGAGGGAAGGGGCCTAAATTAGATGCCATTCTCCTCTCATCTGTCCCTCAGCCTTCCCCAGGGTCAGGAGTAGGGTCTGGGGGGTGGGTGGGAAAGTGGGGTTCATCCAGATCAGGAAATACCAGACAGCATGCGTGGTGTGTGGGTGGTGACTGAGAGCAGAGACCATCACTATGTCAGTCACTCAGGAAAGGACGCAGTGTGTGTGTGTGTGTGTGTGGTCACGGTGAGGTGGCAGGGTGGGAGGAAGGGGGCAAGTAGAAGGAAGAGCCAAAACCAGAAGGCCAGGTATTATAAACGTCAAGGTAAGGTGGCCTGAACCCTTACCAGTAGCTGCGGCTGGTCCAGGAGAGGAAACCCAGTCCCATGCCCCCAAGGTCCCCCCTTGGGTGGGGACAGGAATCTGGCATGGGTGAGACCACTGACCAGCAACGCCAGACAGTACCCTATGAAGTGTCGGATGGTGTGGCCGTGACTGAAGGGTTGGAGGGACACATGGAAGGTAGGTCAGGAAAGTTTAAAGGAGAGCAGAGTGAGCTGGTGTGACACCACGGGGTGGGTGGTTCTTGAATTGCAGGGGACCCGGCATGGCTGCCTGCGGTTGAACTGAGAGCATGAAGCCAACTCCCCAGATACTCTGTGGCGACCAGTGGCCTTAAAGATGTTACCATCAAGAGGTCTGGTCCTGGTGACAGGAGAGGCCAAATACCCCAAATGCAGGGATCCCATCCCCTCTGCTCAGTGCTCCTGAGGGTGGGTGGGGGCTCACGTCCTCGTCTCCCTGGGTGATCTGAGCTCCAGGCCCTTGCCGTGTGAGAATTCTGGCTGGTTGGGCACCCTCAAGCGCAGTCTGGGACTCCCACCCCAGCTCTTAGTCTTCAGCTGGTTCCATTTCTCCTGGTTGGATGTCCTAGTCTCCCTCTTTAGCCCCTGACTTTGAAGGATGGGCTGGATATTTCTGACTTTCACGTTCATAGTCCCTCTCCTCTGAGCCGTGAGCTCTGGCCACGGGGGCAGTCTCTGGGTGCGGTCTTTGTACTTGGGTCTGGCCCGTTTCTGCATCGAGGGCAGGGACCTGAGTGCTCATTTCTCTGTGGCCCCAGAATAGGGACTGGGCAGCCAGCAGGTCCCCAGTGACTAGATGTGGCTTTATTAAGGGCTCTGATGGCTTCTCCTGGCCTGCTAGAAGGGAGCTGTTTGGCCCTCAATCCCTCGCTGACAGGTCAAACAGGAGCATGGGATACAGGGCGGCTGATGCCACTAAGAGGCAAAGCTTGCCACCACCAAAGCTGCGCCTTGTACTGGGAATGCGGGAGGCCCGACCCTCCCACAGGAGTAAGCAGTGTGTACTGTTCAGGCTGAGAGTCCCAGGGCCATGGGACATGGGCAGGAACCTAAGGAGAGGTGAGGGCGCAGGAAGACTGGGCTCTGGTCCCCAGGGGCCTGCTGGGTCTTGTGCAGGGGTGAGGACAAACCTTCTCTATCGGGCCCTGTCTGAAAGTGAGGCCCTGGGGATATGGGTCCAGCTCCCAGAGAGCCGGTTCCCCGCTGCACTGCCCTGGGCAAGGCCCGGAGCCCTCCAGACACCCGCGGGCAGTGTAGCCATGCCAAACTCAGCAGGCAGCAGAGCACGTCCCGTCACAGTCAGAGTGCACCATGCGTTTCACCCCACCCTCTATTTTGCCAACCACCGCTGTCACTCAGGACATCTTTTTTCCCTTATTGTGGAATTTTTTATGTCTCAATGTCATTTAATTAAGAATGAAGTTTTTTTTGTATATAAAGTCTACAGTGGAGACAAGAAATGAGGCCACAAAAAGACCTGAGCAAATCCCTCGTCCTGATAGGCAAAGTGACTTGCACAAGGCCACCCCGCTGATCAGGGTTGGGTAGCTCCTGGACCACACTGCAATCAGAGGACAGAATGAAGGCACACATGGGGGAGGCTGGGTCCCATTCCATCCTGCCCTCTTCCCACCAAACCTCTTGAACGCATGCTGGCCACCTTCGGGGCTGCCCGTTAAGTGAGTACAGAGCATCGCAGCCGCCTTGGCGAGCTCATGCTTCTCCGTGGAACTTCCTGGCACCATGGGACAATAGAGGGGGACTTAGAGGCATCTTTTCCTGCAGTCCCCAAACAGAGCAGGAAAGCACATTCTTGGGTCCAGGAGTCCAGCTGACAACACGCATCTCCTGCCACAGTGGGGGACTTTCCACAGTGGGGGGGGGCCATCAGTTTTTATGCAGTGCACATGGTAGGGCTCTCAGTAAGACCTGTTCACACAGAAAAGAAATGGAA